>NC_058092.1:222612500-222835000 GCF_020171115.1 Neogale vison | reverse complement strand
AAATAAATAAAAGGGAGGAAGGAAGGAATACCATGAAAACGCTAACTCACTGAAGGCTGTAATTGAGAAAAAGAAAAGCAAGGGGAGCTCTCTGTGTTTGGTATATATGACTATTTTTTAAATAAAATTAAACACTTTACTCAGCTTATCAAATATAGCTTTCTTCCTCCTAATTTTCCTTACATGCAGTTTTTGGGAGTAGGGATTATTCTTCTCTTCTCTGAATATTGTTTTCTACCTTAACAAAGGGTTTGATTTCAAACTGGTAATTCTCTGAAAAGATACCAAATTTGTGAAATCAAGAGTGAATCTGAATTTTAATTCAGAATAACAGAACAAAAATTTTTTGTTCATTTTCATATTGGATGAAATCCCCAAATTGAAAGAAAACACTAAGCAACTATAGATTAAAAAAAAAAAAAAAATCAAAGACCAATACTGGAAATGGGCAGTCTAATTATATGATAATAGATAATGTAAGAAACAAAGAATTTAACTCTAGAATGATTCTTGGAATTCCATGAAGGAGAGCCAGAACAGATGATTAAGTGTATGGCTCTAACAGGGAGCAATATTTCTAAAAAAACTTGACCAAAAAAATGCATATTCCTAACTAATGGAAGTAACTCGTCTTCAGGACAGTTCAATTTTATCAGAGTAAATCTGCACACAAGAGGACTCCCAGTTTACCAGCAGCTTTCCAGCAGGACCTCACTTTGTATTTTGGAACCTCTTCACTTAAGTCAAGCTAAAATCAAGTTCTTGTAACAGCTGCGCTATTTACATTGTTCCCTTAGTTGTGCATTGCCCTGGTCTCTGAAAATGAAAGGAAATACACTACAGTAGCAGCTGATGCTTTCAACTTGCCCCCACACTCCATCCCAAACTCATTCTCTCACCCTCTCCTCAGCCCTTTCAAAGCCGGTAAGTGAAGCTGTGCAGGAGTTTCAGACAGAGCTCCACTTGCGTGAGGAGCTGTGCAGTGGGGACAGCTGCAAAGGCAGGATTCAGATGCAGGGCTCAGCACAGCCAACACCAACCAGTTCAGCTCCCTGCACACACCAGCCTGCCTCCAAGCACGCCCGCTTCCCAGAACTGAGCCGAGAAAGACCATCCCAAAGAAGGGATGGTGCATACTTTGTATCCAAACACAACCAAACATCCTATTTTGAATCAGATGAGTGCTTATGTTCTTAGGAGAGGTACAAGGAGGAAATCTGGGGTACACTCACTGTTTGATTACTATTAGAATCCTGGCTCAGAAACAATCTCTTCTGAGCAAACCAGATACCAAGGCACTGTCATCATCGTAATCTATTTTTACAAATATCAATGCTACATCTGTATCAAAGACTTAAAAGAATATTCCAGAGTATATTATTCTATTAGTTGAATGATCTAATTCTTCCAAGTATAATTCCATTCCAGGTTATAGTTTTGGAAACATGCAGTTCAGAGCCATTATTGATGAAACTGTTGCTACAGGCACAACAAAAGAATTAAGTCAAAAATCATGGTAAAACATATTTTAAAAGAGATATAGACGTGATGTTTTCAGCTTTTAGAATTAAGATTTCTAAGTCCACACTATTCAGCTTAACAAAATAAATCTGTCAAAAATGCTGACTGTAATAAGGCCTATATTTTTAAAAATTATATTCACTAAATTAAGAAGAGCTTTGTGTAGTTTCTTCACACACAGGTTTTCCAGTCTATTGTTTTTTCCATTAAGATGTGAAAATTCAGATTCTTCACCTAAGCATGAGCCTATGTAAATACACAGAAGCAGATATCTGTCTTGCAGGAAAATAATGTTGAGTATCACTCATCTCAGGAATAATTTCATATATCAAAACTGCAATTGATATACTCATTTAGCATATATATCTGCTTCCATAAAAAAACAGGAGAAGGTTGGAGGGTAAGGGTTTCCTATATGTCCACCCTTTATGTTATAGATCATTACTACTTTTACTATAAGAGGATGTCACTAGATCATCTTAAATCAAAAGAGCTGGTGAAAACCACTGTCTACAAGCCTCTCATGTAGCATTCACATCACCAAGAGAAAGATGACATACCAATAAAAAAATTCTAGGAAAAAAATCAATGCAATTAATCTAAACTCAAAAATAATTCATGGTACTCTTTATAAGCAATTAGAGAGCTTTCAAGTTGCGACATGCGCTGTTCTTTTATGCTCTAATATAAAAATAACAAAACTCAACTTCCCTAAGTAAAACATATACCTGTTTTTTCTCTGAAAAAGAACACCAAAACATATTTGTTAAGTGTGGCTTAATTAAACAAAGCAAAAACAAGACCAGAATCATTCAGCATCCCTCACTGGTAGGGGATGCAATGATAAACATTGCTGTAAATATTTGCTGGGCCACAAAAAAGTCTGAAGCTGCGTTATAAAACAGGCCAGCAACTCAGAAAAACGAGAACTCACTTGGGTGCTATTTCCTACAAAAAGAAAAGTGTTTTAACAATGAGGAGAGCTTTGGCTATTCTTAAGTATCTGTGTACACAAACTAGTAGAATATTTATAACAAATGTGTGTTTCCCTAAAAACATGCTATCTTGTGTTGAACTTAAGAATTTTGGGTGAGGGAAAAGAGTCTATTTTAAAAGAATTTTCAGTAAATTGGAATGTCAGAAAAAACCCATTTTTAATCACACTGACTTCTTTGAAAAACCAATACAAATAAAACAAATCTGAGATTAGTCCATGTAACACTTGGATGAAGTTTAAAGATATCCCTTCCTTTTTCCCCCCCCCTTTTTGGCCTTTAAAATATGAATTTTATCCAGATGCCAACCAACAATGATCACTGTGATAAGCATGATTAGGGTTTACTTGTTTTTTTTTTAAAAGATAGTCAGCCGAGAACATTTCTAGCCATATAATCAATACTTTTGCTATGTGTAAATTTTCCTGGAAAAAAAATGAACCCAAAGATCTTACTTCAGATTTAGAAACTCAATTTTATAGGAAAAGGCAGAATTAAAAAAAAAAAGCAAGCTAGGAAATACTCACCTCTTCACGTAATTTTATCAACTGCAACATGAATGCACAAAAAAAAAGATAAAAAGGAAAGAAATGGCAGGAAAGAAAGATCAGTTGTGTGACAGGATACAGAATTAACATTGACAATTTATCTGTTTACATGTTTAGCATTTAAAAATCACAGACAAACACATTAAAAGAACCTAAACATAGACTACATGCAGAGTTTTTTGAACGAATAAAGATCACTTTCTCACACTGTCACATTAAACAAAGAGAATAGTGTGAAATTCTCTTTTAAAGTACATCTAAGACACCATCACGAAATAAAGGGGAACGGCTTCATAGAAGTCTATATTATAAAGAAAGAAAACAAGTTTACTGTTCCTCTCTTCTAAGAATGTACCACTGAAGAGGTTTTGTATATACAAGTTTTCAGGATGTTTCTCTATTTTGAATCTTGACAACTGATTTCAGATTTTACCTGCAAATGAAAATGATTAATAGCTCATGCTTTAGTCCCAATAAATATTTTAAAAAATAATTATGTTAATTAATATCATACATGGGCCCACTCTAGTAATAGGATTATATTTGGAGGTAACATTATTTTAAAAAGGCATGCCAGGAGAGATTATATTTAGGACATAGTATCAAAATATTTCACTGTCCTTAGAAATACTGTGTGTATCAGAGTTAATTTCTAGGATTTGTTTTGCTTAAGAGGTTCCTGCAATCACATGGTGGGGTGTTTTTTGTTTTTAATTTTTGAAGTTTCTTCATTTTCTAATTTTCTTCATTTTGTAAACCAGGCCATCTCAAAGTCATGAGCTAGGAGCTCTCTTATTTCATTTGTAGTGCGGTCTGTTCTCACTGAACACACCAAAAAAACACTCTCACTTGTTGATAAATTCCCTGTGATAATGTTTTAATTCTCGTCTGTAGAACATGTGTTTATTTGCCTTAACTATAACAGATAAAACAAGTTATTTAACTCTTCAGAAACTAGAAAATGGATAGAACCATATATCTGGCTCATTCTGTGTGCGTGTGTGTGTGCGCGCGCGCGCGCACACACGATGGGTTTGTGTCTATGTTTCACAGTATTCTAAATCAAATATCATTGTGTAGTTGAGATGACTGCCATAGTTTCTGCAATGAATAGAAACTGAAACCTATGTTGGGAAAGACTATAAACCACGTTCGAGGTCTGAAATTTGCATCCTCAGCAATTCGGGGCTACAACTGATAATTTTTAAACATCCAAATATCTGTAACATCTGTTACAACACTTGACATATACAAGCCAATAAATTCAACTATTGCTTTGGGAGAAAACGTGCCATGAATTGCTCACTACGAGTCTCTCCTAAAGTATCATGTTTATTATAGCCCGGCTTTCTCAGTGCTTAATGCTGGTTTTGTCTCCGGTTCAAGGAAGGCAGTATGCATTCCAGCTTACTGTTATTTTATTTGTTACATGAAAAGTATTTCAAGTACAAAAGAATGAGAACTCAAAATTGTTGTGGATCGTCTATAGAAAGGGTACAGAATCTATTGCCTTATGTCTCACAATGCGTTTAGTGAAAATGAAACTTTTAATATCGCCCTTTCAAAATACATAGGAAGTAGAAATTATTTTAATTAATATCCTCTCAGCAACCCCCCAGTGCCTGTGAGTTTCATCCCGTTTCACGTGAAAGGTTACCGTTCTTCCTAAGAAGTAAAATTTTAAACTGGAACACCTGGCTTATCACACCCAGGAATCTTTCTCTTCGCTGTCCGAACATCACGGGAGAAAAAGGCAAACATTAATTCTCAGAAAGAGGCGATCTGGGAAATTGATCGCACAGCTATCTTTTCTTTCTGGGGGCACCATTCTTCAGTTGACTATGATACTTAAAGGGCCAAAGTTTAAAACTACTCCTCAGCAATGGAGACCATTTGGGGCATGCTACCCTGCCATAATCAATGAGTGTTTAAAAATGCTACCCATTTGTTTTTTCAATAGGTTCCAAACAAAAAACGTTCTATCTCGTTTGTGCCGCATGGCTGCATCCAAACCCTACGCGGGATTTGTAGCTAAGCTAGGTAATGGGAGGGGTTTTAATCTCCCCCCCCCACCCCGTTAGGCTGAGTTTTCATTCAAGTAAACAAAAGATGGTCTATTTTTGAAAATTAACAATGCTTAGACTAGACGGAAAGTCGTGATTTCGTATTTTATTGAGTTACTAGCTCCATCGCAGGCGACTTGAAAATGTGCCACGCCACCATGTTGAGTTATGATAATCAACATCTTTTTTTGAAACAAAGATATTTTTTTTCCCCCAATGCAGAATTTGATACAAGAGGTAATCTGTTCCTTTGTGGGCTGAAAAAATCTGGTTTACGCTGGTTTGAACCAGTGGAATCTCTTGTGGTTAAGCCTTCTGCTGTGGCTAGAATCAAAACTGCGCTGCGGCGCCCGTGAGGGTTCCTGCGCGCGCGCCTGTGTGTGTGCGGTGCAGCACGTGACCCCCAGAACCACCGATTTTTTTTTTTTTTTTAAAGCTGATAACGCCACTGCCGTCTCTGTCCGCATACAGATAACGAATAAATGCTGAACTCTATTAAACGCCCTTTACACATTATCGTGGGTCGAACACACAATTTTCTGAACTTAGGATGACAGTCTATTTATTTTGCTATAAACCCTCAGCACGTAACGAACAGATTTGTGCCTGGTAATGATCTGCTCTGCCAGGGCTATATGAAATGATACCGACCTTCTTTAGATCTTGGGGAATTAAATTGACCGACTTCACCCCCTGGTCTGTAGCTGAAGTTTGACACACTTTATGCACAGCAAGCTCAAATCGGAACTTAAGAGAACGTCGCGTTAAAAAAAATTAAGCAATCATATCTGCTAAATATTGCTTAGCCACAAAAATTTCGGCACGTTTAGGAATATCCTACTCCTTAGACATGTATTTGAACCTTCTACTTAGGATTTGCTAAAATTTCGTTTACTCACATTTATTTACCAATCAATATAATTTTGCATATGGAAACTGAGAGACCACTGGGGCTCAAAAGTAGAGTCTGGAACATTTTATGTCCTTCGTCATCATACTTAACTATGAAGGGGATTAGGGGACCTACCTCTACACGGTTTTCTTTCTTTTTTTTTTTTTTCCTTTCCTGAGAATGGTTTTCATGACACTAAACTAAGGCAACAAATACTAAAGTTTCCACTCTAAGAACAGAACTACTACATTTCAAAAACTCAGCTCTCTTAAAGAATTAAAATCTTGCCATATGTAATGGAAAACTTGGTACTTTAAAATAACAGGATGATAAGGCCTAAGACAATAGTCCTTGGAAAGCTGATGACCCAACAATACTCGAATGTACGAAGTAGGTAATTTTGTCCTTTCTTTGTAAATGAGGGATGAGCCACATTTGAGTGCGTGAAATGGATATGAATCAGAAGTGAATTTATACAAAGCGATTAATTTGGAATTAAGTGAAATTGTGTACTGTATGAGGGACAATAAAGATGTACTTGAAAAATTCATAATTGCTGAAATCTTGACATTTCTAATCATGTCAGAAATGTTTATATAAGAGTAAATTAATATACTTTACAGTTAATTGGCAGATTATGTGTCTAACAGGTTTTAGATGCCTAAAAAAATGCATTATAAATGGCCAGATTGAGAAATAGTATCTATGGCATTCACATTTGTCTGAATCTCTACAAAGAAGCCACTATAGGGAGAATGTGTATGTTGCATCAAAAATAATGAGTCAGTAGTTATTTTACCTATTTTCAACCACTGCTATAATTCTTTTTCTTCTTTTTCGATCTATAATTTTAAAAAATTGAGATATATCCCAATTTCAATGAAACATACATTTTATTTCATTTTATCTCTAAGTTTTGTCTGTATATTAAAAATTTATCTTAAATATTACATGGCTACAAAGTTCTGAAAGTCAATTTATCAACAATTAACTTGAAGATAAACTTAGTTGTGGGCAGGAAATATTTTCTTATATAAATTACAGGTAATCCTACCCAGAAAAAAAACCCTATCTTCTCAGCCCTTGAGCTATAAAGATTAATATAAAGAGCCAACTTAAAATCTTGTCTTCCTTTAAAGAAAGAGCTTCTGTTTTGATTTCATAGTCTGAATGAATACTGATGCAGAATAGAGTTATTCTCAAGTGACCATTCCTGACTAAGGGATGTGTTTTAGTTTGAGGGATTTAAATTCCTGTATTATGATAAAAAGCCCCAAAACAAAATTTAATCATTGCATTATGGAATAGAAATTTTGTTATAGTTGGCAACAAAATAGCCAAGAAGTTAAACGTTGCCTCTTTGAACTTTCAAACCTAATTCAAATTTTGGACTGAAAAGTTCACATAACTAATAATCTAACAGTTACACTGTCTCATGACTATAATTTATCATATTCTATTTATTGAAGTGACAGCTTCTTACAACTAAACTTCAGGTTCTCCAAGCACATTCAGAATTTGTAAGTTTGATTTATACAAGTCCAGAGGAAATCTCAGCATAGTCACTTTAAAGTGACAGGAATATAATTTGAAAAATTCAGAAAATACGAACTCTATTTCTGCGGAATATTTTTCTTTAGGCATAAAAAAAGTCATACTTATATGTACATGAGGCAAATGTTTTAGGCACATAAAATGTCCATTAAGAGAAGTGAACATGCTTTAAAAAAAAAAAAAAAAAGGGATCCCTGTCAGAGTACTACAACATCTATTAGAATAAAGGAGTCTGAGTTAGACAGGAACACCCCTTCCTTTCTGTTTCCTCTATATTAAGCAGTAGTTTCAAATGAAGGAAAGACCTATAGCTTTCTAGAGAACTGACATGGGAACTATGCATTCACTTTTTTTTGCAAAAAAGAGAATGCTCTTTTTAAAAAAGCTTTTTTTTTGCAGTAAAGATATGAAATAAAATTATGATTCATTCAGGAGATATGAACAATTTAAATCTCACTTAAAATAGGAAACAATATTTTTTTCTCTCATCCTCATGTTATTTAATCTATTATGAGTAAAACCCTTCATCCCACCACCCTTTTCTGTTTGACGTGCTCCTTAATTTTTTTCTCTTAGCCGTTCTCACATTTCAATCAGGGAAGCTGAAATCCCAGGTCAAATCTTAACATGTTTACATGTCTAAACTCCAGCTGATAACATCCAAATAGTGGATGAGGTGAGATCTTTCCAAGACAAATACAGTCAGCTCAGTGATTCTGCTCCCCCCTCCTTTTTTTGGGTGGATGAAGGGGGGCCTGAATCACATAAGCAACATTCCATTTACAATATTAATATTAGAGTAGATAGTAATATAGTTCCAGCATATGTAGAGGTGTAATATAATCTATTTGAAAAGGTAAATATAATTATGCAAGTTTTATAATGTGTATTAATATATTATGTTTTACTATCTTATTAAAATTTTGGTTTGCTCAATGAATGATTTATGTTCATTTTTATTTAGGCAGAGTAGATCCCTTTACAATACTTGCCAAAGGAATATTAATAAACACATTCAGGTCTGGCTTCTGAAGTTCCCATCATTTATTTTCTCTAAAAGTGTCAAAGAGACTAAGTCACTAGGGTTGCTTGAGACACTTTAAAAGTCCTCTCTATGCTGAGGTTCTCAAAACATTTTTTCTTAAGTTATAAACATTATCTACAAGAATTCATGAAGTCCGCAGTATTAATTCGGATAAAGAAGTGGGACATTAATTAGACTCATGACAGTGCTGTGTGATCCAATGAGAACTGACAGCCAAGTTGTAAGGCCATTTTAAGAATAAATTGTATCTTATTTTTTGCCTCTGCAGATCTTAAACTGGAGAAAGACTTTTCCTATTATTATTATTATTATTTGACAGAGGCAGGACCTCTATCTGAGTATCTAAGTTCCACATCGGTGCTCACAATTTGCATTTTGGTGAATGTATTTTAAGAAGCTCCACAATAGGAGACTGAGCTGCCCTGTTGAATTTTGAAAGCTTACTTTCATTTGTTTTGCTGCAAGTGTTGATTTAATTATACTGCATTATTATCAAAGCTGCATTATGTACTTTTTTATTCCTTTTACATGTGTTTGAGGTGAAGACCTTGGCTTTGTCTGCAAACAGTGTGTTTCAAGTTATTCCTTAAGTACTAAATAATAAAGAAAAGAGAAGAAAAGATTTTTTTAAAAGATAGCAGACAGTGATCACAAGGTAAAGGGTTAAATGTAAGATCTCCAAGAAACATTTTGAAGTTGATTAAGACTCCAGCTTTGCATTAAACAGTATCGCTTCCACATGAGTTGCGGCTAATACTGTTAAGGAGCAGCTTGAGAGCCCAGTGTGCCGGTGACCTCCTTCACCCTCCAGCCACCCACCGGGCCTTCCTGATTAGCATTCTACCTGGTTCTCTGAGGAATTCCCATCATCCCCTAGGAGCTCATTCCGTACTTCGTCACTGTAGGCAATCCGTGACCTTTTCTATAAAACAAAACAAAAAGGGAGAGAGCGAGATGAACGTTAGAAAGTAAAGGCTTCGGAGCATTACTGGTATCAAGGCTGATCATCTCAAACCTCGAGAGCCCCCTAATGGAAACCTATTTGCTAAGATCTGCAAACCAAAGTTGTGTAAAGTTCTTGAACTTGAGAAGTTTAATGTAAATTAGAAGTTTTCCACATGCCAGTAATGAAAGAAAAATTCTACATTGTGTAAGTACTCCATTAATATTCACAAGTGGATCAGAACTGGGATGTTATTCCATACGCAGTCATTCAAATAAGACTACTACACTGAAGGAAATACAGCGATATAAGTCATCTATCGGCAAAACTCACCAAACTGTAATTAAAACAAGTGTATATGGGGGTCTTTAAAACTGTGGCAGGAAGTGAACTTTATACTATAGGTCTTTTAAATAAATCTCTAATTCAAGGATACTATTATAACTCCAACTGTACACTGGAATGCCTCGACAACAGTTCATCTGTATTTCCTGAATTGCTGTGATGTTACTAGCCAGAAAGAGAGCTTAAAAAGTCCATCCCATTTCCAAACAATAACTTAAATGACCCCGAGCCCTCCTCAAATAATGGCCCAAGGAAAAGTAATATGTGTGTGTGTGTGTGCGCGTGTGTGTGTGCGCGTGTGTGTGAACAAATTAAATTTCCCAATCCCAATAAGTAAAGGCAAATGGACTGAGTCAACCATTCTCAGTCTTGGTAAATAAAGACAAGTGGGCTATGAGTCCACATTTCACTCAATGAAATTTTGTTTTATAAGAAATCGACCTTGACCTGTAAAATCAGAGGGCCGTGTGTCTATACCCAATTTATGAATTATCTAAATGTACACACATCTGGAAAAGCTAAAAGGCTCTGAAAGTTAGTTGGGAAGCTGAGGTGCCATCCTCAGATCCTCCTTCAGCATCACACTTTCAGATCCAAATGTAGATTTACAGGTTACTTTGCTGCCTTTTCTGCTTCTGAACTAAGCAAAAAAGAATCAATTTAAAAACGGCAGCTGGGAAATAGTAATCTTTTCTCATTTGCAGGCTACAGTTTAGGCTTTAAAATTTCGTACTTATTCAACTATGATCTGAAAAATTATTATAGTTTAAAAAGGACTATTCATAATCCCTGAGCAGAAGTCAACAAGATTTTTAATCAGATTTTTATACTAGTGAGTTATACTGCTTTGCAACATACATATCATGATATGTTAAATGTGAAATCAGATTAGAATTTAAAAGGACCTTTAACAAGAAAACCCAATAGATTTTGAATCATGTTAAAGTTGCACCTTTCTCAATTGGGGTTCCTTATCAGAACCACAAAATGGAAAATTATTTTAATGACCATTTTCTTAATCTATCAAGGATGGTACATAAGATAGAGTTTAGTTCATTACATCGAATAGAAGCCTAAGGGCACTAGGGCTCAACTCTCTGGCAGAACCTAGTTGAAAAGGCTGACTGGAGTGTAAACAGAAATAAACGAAACTAGACATCCCTTTATTTTATTTATTTATTTATTTTGTCCAGAAAAACAAATCATTCTCATGGAATTTCTAAAGACCCCTTTGGTTAAAATGAAATCAGAACCTGTACTCATTCTACCACACAAAATTTTCTCCCCATTTTACTACCCTCTGAATACACTCAGGAAAAAGATACAAAAACTGCAGGATGTTTCAGTAGAAACATGATGGCATCCCTTCTCCGCCCTGAGTCTCTACCCCAAGCCCCCTTCTCTGCTGCAAGTTTATCTCCTGTACCTTAGCAAAGGCAGTAAGTCTGTAAATAGATAAATAAAACCAACAACATTGCAGAAAACAAAGTTGCAAAGTTAAGTCATTAGCCTCAGGTCATTAATGACATCTGTATCAGATGTCTTAACAAATCAGGAGTGAACCAACTCATTCAGTTGTGAACAAGCCAGACTTCTTACCACCACAGACAGCACGTATTAAGCCTGCTTCCCGTATTGTATTTGCTGAAGCTACTATTAATTATTCCTATAGACTTCATACAGAATTACTATACTGCGAGGTCAGTATACCTCGCGGCCTTACACCACTATTTAGATCAAGCCAAACCTTTCTTTTACCCATTTGGAGATCCCCACTACAGTAGTTTCAAACTAGCTAAGCCAAAGTATTTTACAGCATTAAAGGAAATGAGAACCTTTAAACAGGCTGCGGTATCAGAGCTGCCTTTTTAATTATTCATTTCATCACTATGGGGGACTAAAACATTCCACAGTATGCAAGAATATCATATGGAGATTGTTTTTGTTTTTCCCCCGTTCACCAAAATATCAACAAATTGGCATAGATTGTTCAATCACATATATTCTTATTTTCATTTACTAAACTTCAAAAGAAGAAGAAAATTACAATCATGTATCCCTAAACATCTAATCTTGTTTTGGTGAGAATCCATTGCTTTTGAAAACCAGCAATTAAGAGTGTACATGCTTAGCAACCGAAGAGAATTAAGGATTTATCCACAGTTGAAGGGTGCTCCCTATAAATGTCAGTCTTTACTATTAGGATGGTAAAAACTGGTCACTTGGATGGCTTTCTGGATGTAACTAAGCAAATGTTATGTTGAGTTTATAAAATGTTCTCTGATTAAACTTGTCTTAAAGAATTAAAAAAAAACCCCTCATTTCAAATATCAGAGATAGTTCCTCTTGAAAATGACACAAATGATGCAGAAAACTGAACTCTTTACACTGGAGTATCTTTTTACAATTTTAGAAAAATCGAGACTTTGTTTTATTAAGAGTTATATTTAAATGCCTGACATTGGTATTTTCTCCTAATTTTTTTGTGGTTTGAAATTTTAAGTAAGCTGATTGTAATCAGCTATAATTTAGCCTGTAGGATCATCACTAAACTGACAGAATACCAAAAGAGGCAAATTCCTTTCAATGACAAACTGCTTATTTTATTGATAATTTCCCTCCAAAACATCAATAAATAATTTTACCTTTTGTGGAATTTTTAATAGCCTCACTCTCCATTACTAAGTGCTCTGTATATTTTAATTCAGATGACTCAAAGTTAATGAAGCTGAAACATCGACTGTATCTTGATAAACTAAAATATTTTTACTTTATTATCAACTGTATAAAATCTGTACTTTAGCCAAATGCAAGCATGAGAATTTGAGCTGGAAATGTCACACACTCAGCTACAGTTTGAAGGAACCCAATTCATAATGCATTTTATAAATAGTTAATGACTTCTATACATAAGCTAACCAGGCAAATCAAGAAATTGTCAACATTTTTAGTCTTAGTTGTCAGTTACCACTGTCTACTGGTGCTTTCTATGTGGCTTCTGGAGAAGACAGAAGCTCTATGCAGTTTGTAATCTATTGCAATTTCAGGTCTGTACCATAAGGGTGGAAAGCTTCAACTGACAATATTTGCCACACACACATACACACACACAGTTAACACACAAGAGCATTTCTCACTTTCAGTTGTGTGTTTGTGTAAAGCTTATTCCCTCTAACTTACACTAAACTTAGGTGGACTAGACACAGTTGGGCAGAAAAATCTGTAGACCATATACGAACTATAGAAAGAGTATGGCAAATTAACAAGTGACTGTTATTCCTAAAAAGTTAGACACACAAAGTTTCGATGGCTGTTTTAAACTGATGACAAAAGTGAGTCCTTCATTGAGAAAGTGAGGATTTCGGGTTCCAAGAAGTTTTCACTATTATACGGATTGATTGGCTCATTTTGCACATCGATTGGCTGATTTTCTTAAAGTCAAGTTCAAACAGATACACTTGCCCAGTTCTGTCTGGAAATTTGGCTTGAAACAATCTGTCTACTTGACCCAAGCCTTAATATTTCCCAACTGAACTGAATATGTTTCTGGAGAGGCACTGCTAGACTACAAACAAAATGAATTAACTTGCTGAAACTAATTAAGAACCGTGATCTGTGGTGCAGCCTTCTATACCATTCTACATGTGAAACAGGGTACACATGGCCAGAATGAGGATTCTACAGCCCACCACTCGCATAAGCATAACAATGCAGTTGGTTTATTACTAAAGCATATATGAGAATTTAATTTCCACAGCGTGCACATGGCAAAGCAATTGCTTAAATTGCCTCACCTGGGAATTTAATACAATGTTATCATCAGACCAGCCACATTGTAAATAGATTTATAATGCTTTCCATGTGCTGCACTCTGTTGCATATGAATTAAGTAATGATCTGGTATTACAATAAAATCAGCTAGTTCCCACACCTGGCAGACAGGATATTTCACTAAATTAATACCCATACAGCTACATCACAAGGCAGGGGAGAGGAAACCATCTCTAAGGCAATTGACTTGAGCTTTACATGGGAGGCAAACACTCCATGGCTATGTAGAATGTCACTATGTTGAATGGGCTGCTCAAGACAATCTGTTTCTAACATCTGTATCACAGAATTAAGACTTTCTCCTTTCCATTCAATTTTGGCCTAATTTTCTTCATTCAGTACTTTAATTACTAATCAGCAATCCACAACATTCACAAACACTAAGAAAGCCCTTTATTCTAATCTGTGTGCTGCAGACAGCCAAATAATTGATACAAAGTGCAACATGGTTTTGGTAAGTAATGAAAGAACTGCTTGTCCTACTTCCTAATCAAATTGGTCTATAGAAGAAATGGTTAATAGATTTCTCCATAGGTCTAAAACAAATTACCCAGTCTGGCCAGACTTTTCCATTGCTTCTACCATGTCTTTCAATCTCCATATATTTAACAATGCCCAAAGTTACCAGGTGATTAGAAATTGTTATGTTTTTATAGCCAAAGAATTTAACTGCTCCTGTTACAGTTAACACTTAGGGATATCTTACAGAATACCATGAAATTATATTTATTAGCTAGTCATATAATTGCTGGCATTCATTTCTCACTGAATTCTAGCTGGTTTGAATTAAATAATATCATACTTCTATAGTGCCCAGATGGCATTTTCTAAAATGCATCTATCTTTGGCACAAAGCATTCCATTTTTAAACTCACTTCTATTTCCCCATGACCAATTTCAGCTTTTCAAACACACTCCACCCCTGACCCAGGACTTAAAAAAGCTCATCAATCCAGGACAGGAAACTTACATTTTGGAGGAAAAAAATAAAAAGGAAGTTATGAAATTTTGTTCATCACTGTGTTCTCTGTACCACATTAATTTCTAGCAAGAAAAAAAGAAAATTAAGATTAAAACACACCATGCTACATGATTTAGGTAAAGGCAAAGTATAGTGTTAGGTAAATGTTAAATCCTTGGAAAGTAGTTAGGATAAAAAAAAGTGCAGGGCACTGAGCAAGAAGAACAGAGATAACATTTCAGTATGTGATCTTGGTCAAATTAAGTTTTCTGAGTATCACTTTCTTCAATATATAAAATAGCAACAATATTTATTTCTTGGGGCTGTTGTATGAATTTAAATATTATAAACAAATGGAAACCTATCATACATAATACTTTGGATGTGATAACCTTGCAAAAGACATTCAGCTAAATAACTTGGTAATATTAGAAAGGATGCAATAAAACCTGTACACATATATGGCTAAGAGTATAAATTAGTGTATCTTCTAGAAAATGATGTACCAATATATACCAAAAGCAATCTTAAAAAGTTCATATTATTTAACTCAGTAAAGTCTACTACATTGTTTTGCCCAATTTCTTATTCTGCGATGCTACCATTTTTGGATGACTTTCAGTAGGAAAAACTTCACTGCATTTCTTTAATGTTATCAGAGAAAGTAGGTTCCAGTCTGTTTCTTCTAAGTAATCATTCCACTAAACATGGCTTGCTCCTGCTCAAGGGACTGTTTAGAGTTAAAGGTCAAGCTCATTCCTTGGAAAGTGCACATGCCACATGTCACCAATACTGTAACATTCATAAAGGGAAAGCACACTTTCTATCTATCATAAACTCATGGCCAATGGGCCATATGCAAGCCACCAGAGAGAAATACTACGACGCCCTGCTGCTAGGCTACCAACAGTTGGAAAAGCAGGTTAACACGAGAACACTGAAAAGAATCCATTGTTCTTAGTATGTAATACCAGGAAAAGATATTTAAACTTTTTTGAAAGAAAATAATGTCTTTCTATCATAATCACTTTCATTTATTCTGCTTATACTTTCAAAACATTTTACATGTTTGAAGTAGATATTTATGTTTTGGCTGCAAACAATGAGATAGATTATACCACACTTCTATTTTTAAAATTTTATCTATACTACCACATGTGACTATTTATATGCATATAATGAGGTTACACACACACACACACACACACACACAGGCTCATGCAAACTCATATGCAATCCATATGGAATAAGAAGTCTATTTGAGTTTCACAATGCTAGAATAGACCTTTATTTATACTAGGAACTCTGACCACATTGCTGCTACATCATTTAACCATTTGCAAAACAGAGAGCCCAGAAATCATGTTAACTGTACTTCTTCATTTCCTCTTCCAGCAATTCTAAACTTCAGCCTAAAATTTAAGTTTAGCATTGGTGTTTCAAAATGCAGTGTGAGTTAGTATCGTGGCCTCACTTGCTTGCATGTACTTGTATTTTATGACTTTCACGTTGCTTTTGAACACAGTATTGCTGTGTCTTAAATCATGTTAGCTTGTCAGTCAATAATTAAGTTACTTCATTCAGAAAATCAGCTCATAATAGAATGCCCAGATGTTGCTGTCAACATCTGGAACAGTGTTAAGTTTTCAGTCGACGAAATCTAATTCTGTGAAATCTTTCTGAATATAAAATAAAATAACTCTATAGATTATACTTGAAATAATCAAAATGTCAAAATGTTTATAGTTTTGTTTGACAATAATAACATATAGATACCCTATGTACTCCCACTGGAAAAATGATACTCTGATAGATGAATGCTATATAACAGATGCTTTATTTGTATTTTTAAAAGAACTACTGAAATAGAGTACACGAATTACATAATTAAGTTGTATGTAGGTATCCTCATGTAATCTGCCTACCATCAGGAAGGAAAAGCAATCATTCATGGAAAATCTGTCCATAGCCATAATTTCATGTAATCTAGATATCCAAGAGCAAATGATCTCAATGATTCTGTAACTGACACTGAGCTCTCTCAGAAAGAACAGAACCGACATAAGACAATGTCTAGACCTGCCTTTCATATTTAGAGATGAAGAGTTCTAAGCCAGATGAGTGATCTCCCCAACGCCACACACTTGGGAAAGACTAGGCAGAAGAAGGATGGAATCTGTTTCCCAACATCAGTGCTCTATTTACTTAAACACGCCACCTTTCATTTTACCAAACCACCATGGCAGGCTGGGGCCATCCTACTGCTCCATCCCCAAGGCAGGCTTGGCTGCACCATTCACCTGGTTCTAGGAATTTATTATCAACTATAAATTTGAATAGTCTACAGATTTTGTTTCTTGTCACTCTCTTCCAAAATAAACAAACAAAAAACAAGCCTTTACTTATACATTGTTGTCAACATCTGGAATCTTGACAATAATAAAATTGGAAGTTCAAGGGTGATGAATGCTTAAGGCAGAATGTTTTATATCATAGAATAAAACGTCTGATCTGAGGGTGAGTCACAACCACACTTATGGGTGTAACTTAGATATGTTTCAAGATTAATCTTCAAAGACTCTGCCATAAAGCACCAATAATCTACCCACATGGCGGGAGAGAAGCCGCACTGGTTATTAAGATGGGTTAAGAACTGCCTTCTTGCCCATGGGATCTGGTGACTCCCTACATATTTACTCTACAATTTCAGATTGGAACCAGCCATCTAATGGGCAAACAATGTTTACAGTATTTTTCCCCCAATACTTGCTTTTGAACGCACATTGTGACAGATTCTTTATTATAGTATGTGCTGTGTTATAGTGAGGTTAAGGTTCTCATAGTTCAGAGATGCCTTTTAATAGTTTATGAATATAGCCAATAAAACTGTGATGCTTAGGCAGTAAAACTAAGTTCTTTGAGCCCGAATGCTCTATGGAAACATTCCAAAGATTACTTCCCCATCCGGGTGACCCCAAACTATAACGTATAATAACTATGAATATTCATACCTGATTCACAAATATGTTCTGCCTATAAGACTCTCTATCTTTGGCTGAAGAGAATAAAATCCTGCCTACTCAGGGGCTTTGCTTCATCAGTTAAATGTTGTTTCTTTTATATCATCAGTCTATCACTTTCTACTGGTTCTTTCCTTGAAGGACATAAACATTCTCAACTATTCCAGCTTCATATACTTCAAAATGTTACTTCAGCCTATGCTATATTGCCCAGCCAATCCCCAACCCCTCTTTATCCTTCTTTTCCTGGCCAAGCTTCTTGAATGGGTATCCCAGGAACATTAACCTCACTTACTCATGCCCCTGCCACTTCTCAACTTAAAACAAACTTGATGCTTTCCTGTCATGCCACAGGACTCCTTAGGATCACCAGTATCTCCCTAGTTAACAAAATCACTGGCCATGTTTTCTAAGTAAACTTTTGGAAGTTTTAGAATAGTTAAAGATTTACTAAAAAGTTACAAAGGTAGTAGAGTCCCCATGTAACCCACACTTAGGTTCCCCTATTAACACTTTACCTTAGTATGGTACACTTGTCACAGTTAATGAATCAACAGTCCATTATTACACATTATTATTAACTAAAGTACATACTTTTTCCAGCTTTCCTTAATACTTAATGCTCTTTTTTTTGTTCCAGATGCCATCCAGGATTCCATGTTACATTTACTAGTCATCTGTTCTTAGGCTCCTCTTGGCTATGACAATTTCTCAGGCTGTCCTTATTTTTGATGATTTTGAAAGTTTTGAAGAAGACTGGTCAGGTGTTTTTGTAGAATGTCCTTCAACTGGGATCTGTCTGATGTTCTTCTACTGACTAGACTGCAGTAATATATTTTTTGGAGGAAGACCAAAAAAGTAAAATGCCATTTTCATCAGATCATATCCAAGGTACATACTATCAACATGACCTATCACTACTGATGTTGACCTTGGTACATAGCTTGAGGTAGTGTTTGTCATGTTTCTCCACTGAAAAGCTACTCTTTTCCCCCTTCTGTATTGTACGTACTATATGCAGCCCACATTTAAGAAGTGGCTAGTTATGCTCTATCTCTTCCAGGGAGGAGTATCTTCATAAGTCATTTGGCATTCTTCTACTCAAAAGAAGTCTACTCGATCATTATCCAAGCATTTATTGATATCAGTATGGACTTAAGGATATTTATTTTACACTTTGACTTATAGTCTAATACTATATCATTAATTTTGTTGCTCAGATTGTACCAACTTTGGCTTCAACGGCCACCTTTCAGTCCTCTTCTCATTTGGCCTCTTGATGGCATTTGACATCATTGCCCGCTTTCTCCTTAGCGGTTACTCTACCATCCTCCTTAGGAATTCCTTCCATCCTCTGGTCTCTCCTTCTCAGTCTCCTTCATTATAACTTCTCTCTCAGTCTGACTGGGTCTTCCTCCTAGACCTCTTCTCCCTCATTTGAATGATCTTATTTTTACTCGCTGTTCTAACTACCAACTAGAAGTTGACAAAGACATGGTTTTTTTTGCATATTATTCTTACAAATCTACTTCCTACTGGGTGCCTTAGAAAATCTGAAGGCATCTCAGACTTAACATAGACATAGTGGGGCATTTTCTTTCTCTATTTATATGGCTCTTCCTTCTGTTTTCCCTAGTTGGATGTATTGTTTTACCATGCACAGTCTCCCCAGATAAAAATCTAAAAATTATTTCCAAATCCAATACATCACCAAGAACTATGGATTTTTTCTTTTCTCAGAATATCTACAACTGGGCTTCTTAGCCATATTTCCAGGATGTCTGTTACCTTATGAGCTAGTCCCAATTCTTTTCCTTTAACTGTTGCTACCACATATTTCATCCCTCTTTTTATATATGAATTATATTTGAGAGATACCTGTATGGTAAGCCTGACATGTTTTAAGGCAGAGGTTAGCCAAAAGGTACAAATTCTCAGTTCATCTTAGGAAGTAAAGGAGACCCCTTCAAACCAATTTCAGAATATCAAAGCACCAAAGGAATCACTGTGTAAAGATACAACTTATTTCAGAATACAGAAATAGAAATAGTTAAAATAGAAAGCAAATACATTTGACAAAAGCCAATACAGGTATACCCTGTTTTTGGAAGATACACATTATGCCCTCCACTTAAGGGCCTACATCAGTACCTGTTTTTGCTAATGGAAAATCTGAAGAGGATTTTTGCTTTTACAAAAAAAGGTGAAAAGTGAAAATAACATTCCACATTTGTTTCTCAGTGAGCTATTGGGGAGAGCTCCCACCCTGAGTGGTGAAAGGGGCCCCACTCAGCTCCTTCCCCAGGAACAGCACACAGCATCTCAGCATCAGGCTGCCAGAGTTCTGAACTGGGCTGTGAGCATCTGTGCTTTATCTCCATTTATTTTGTGTATCCATTAGCGAGCTCTTCCCTAAGGTATCAGAAAAGCTTAAGACAGGTTGTTCTTTGGGTCTGGGGATTTAAAAAAAAAAAAAAAAATCTTTCCATATAACAATGATCGTTGTTTCTTTGCTTTATGTCATTTCGGCTTACGGATGGTTTCATAGGAACACTCCGCTTTCTGAGAGCGGGGGAAACCTGGATACTACGGGAAAATGCTAAGCAACAGACCTCTCTCCAACTTTATAAGTCAATACCACATTTCCCTTTAATTTCAAATAGAGGCATATCTCATATGAGCTATTTTTTTGTTCTCCTAAGTCAGATATTCCCATTTTTTTTATTATGTAGACGCTAAAAGACCACCATTTCAAACGAGATGATGTGCATGCATATTTCTTCTTTGTCTGATTTGTGTAGCTCAGGAATATGGATTACTTCTGTTATCTGCATGAAGAAGCTCTGCTACAAGCCTGGCATTCAGTTTGCTTTTATCTCTGAGACCCCAAATTGTACCGTTAGGCAACAGAGGGCACTTATCTAGATTGAACTGTCATACAAATAGATTTTTGTCAGCCATTCAATTTGTATTGGGGAACACGCCAACAAAAACAAAACCTGGCAATTTAAAACAACAAACCTATCCTCTCCTGACAGGAACAAATTGCTGTATTTCAAATGAGTAAGAATTACTATAGATCGCACATCCTGCGTGTGGGTGCTATGGAAAGAAAAATATTCTCGAAACTAGTTCTGTCTAGTTTTTCTGGCAGTGGCCTAACATAAAGCAAACACGCAGTCTACATAATACTAATAAGCACACAAGGAAAAAAAAACCCACTAACAGACAGGAATTACATGTTATCAGAGGACAATGAGGCTTTCTGATAAAATTCCAGGTCAAAATTCAGTGGCTACATGAAGAAGGCAACATGGTACTGCATTTTTACTTTGTTCTCTGAACTCTGGTCCTTCCAGGAATACAGATGGTACCTCTGCCCACAAAATACTCAACTGGAGTAGTAAGACCATCATTCCCCCTGAGCCTAACTTGATTCTGGCTCTGTGTCTTCCACAGCCACTGAAAACTTTAGAGAAATGACTTCACCATAGTTACACCACTTCCATACCTCAGGCTATTTTGAAAAATATTCAGTGTTCATCTATTCAAAGTTGGTTTTAACCTCAGACAGTAAAGATATTGATAAATTAATCAGTAAAAAAACAGTAATAAAATTTTCACAACTTGAAAATAATTTCAATCTGTCCATCAGTATGTTTAACTCTCTCCTATGATTTTTGTCTGATTTGAATCTCATTCTCTTTTTTATAGACTCCATCTTCATTCTGGACTTATGCAACTACTCCTTCAGTGACATCCCAACTTAGACTTGAACATGAAAATTCAGCACTGTGAATCCACATCAAGCTGAAATAGTAAATAAACAAACTTAAAGGTCAAACACCATGTAATTTTGCTGAATAGAGAGATCTAACTAGTATGAGTATTCAAACACAAATCTTTACATTTAAAAATGAGTTTTCTTTAACAAAAATTATGTCACAAGAAATTGGTACACAAAAATTCTATAATATGTCACCTGAAGAAGCTGTAACATTATATTTTGTGGCAACAGGTACTGGGTGTAGATCTTCAGATTTTATTAAGGGACAATCTGAAAAAATAATATACTCTAGACACAGGCATGAAAAGGACCTCATGAATGGTAGTTAAAATAGATAACAAGACAAAAACACAGTGAAATATAATAGTTCAAGTTGCCTCTACATTTCAGTAAATAATAGAGCTATCTGAGAAAAAACATTTTTACCTTGAAGAAAGGTATAAAATTACATTATTTAAAAAACATCAACAGATGCATGATGAACGCAACTTAATTTTCAAATGGTTGAAAAAACAGGCATATATGTAGAGAGTAAAACATCAGTAGAGAAAGCATGCACAGATGACAAAGCAAATGGAACAAAATGCTAACAAGTAAATCTAGTCAAAGAATATATGTATGGCATGCATGGGTGGCTTAGTCGTTGAAGCGTCTGCCTTCGGCTCAGGTCATGATCCCAGGGTTCTGGGATCAAGTCCTACAGCGGGCTCCTGGCTCAGCAGGGAGTCTGCTTCTCCCTCTACCCTTCCCCCCTGCTTGTGATCACTGTCATTCTCTGTATCTTACTCAAATAAATAAATAAAATCTTAAAAAAGAAAGAATCTATGTATGTATGTTCTTTGTACTATTCTTCAAAGTTCTCTGAAAGTTTGGGATTATTTCCAAATAAAAAGTTTAAAATGATTAAAAAGTGTAAAAAGATTAGTGGGGGAAGAAGGTAGAGGCTTTCGATAAGCTATTTTTCTACAATCAGTTAATGTCTGAGAAACAAATCATTGATTAGATAATCATTATTGTTAATTAAAAATGTGAGACCATTCCTCAAAATGGTCAAAATCAGAAACTGAAACTGTTAATTTTTACCATTTATGATGGGGTTTCCCATTTTTTCAGTAAAAATACATAACTTTATTTGCTGGGGTTTTTTAAAAAAGATTTTATTTATTTATTTATTTATTTATTTATTTTTGACAGAGAGAGCAGAAAAGACTGTGAGAGAAAGCACAAGCAGGGGGAGCAGCAGAGGGAGAGGGAGAAGCAGGCTCCCCACTGAGTAGAGAGCCCAATGAGGGGTTCAATCTCAGGACCCCAGGATCATGACCTGAAGACAGACACTTAACCAACTGAGCCACCCAGGCATCCCTTATTTGCTAGTTTCAAATTAGCAACATAGCTTTCTTTTTATAGTTCAGTTATTAGAATGGACTCAATCTGTATCATCCATGGTTGGGGAGCCTGGGTGGTTCAGTCAGTTTGGCAGTTAAGCATCTGCTTTTGGCTCAGGTCATGATCTGGGGGTCCTGGGATCAAGCCCCCATGTCTGGCTCCCTTCTCAGTGGGGGGTCTGCTTATCCTTCTCCCTCTGTCCCTTCATCCCCAATTCATGCCCCCCCTTTCTGAAATGAATAAATAAAATCTTAAAAAAAAAATCATCCATGATCAGTGAAGTTCAAAGTTATCAGGTTAACAATAACAGAATATTATCCAACATTTACAATGGTTTGGCAATAAAGTCCAATTGTTTTTTCTTTCACTTCATTTCAAATTAGAAGTTCTGAGGACACTAATTCTAAATTAGGTTGCTTAATAGATAGTAAGAAGTGATTTATCATTATTATTTCTTTTAACAAAAACACCTAGAGGATCCTAATACAAATCTCACTGGAGTATTTGCACTAACTACAGATCTTCTACCATGCTCTTACGTCATTCTCTAATGTTCTTGAAGAGAACACACATTCTCAGATAGTTAGACATGTGCCTGCTAGACTTTGACTTGATTTGGCAACCAAGGTATTGCTGATCTAATTTTGAGTGTGATGGCCCTAGACAGGGACTGAGTGCAATTCTATTCTCTGAAAAGAAACAGCCAATTCTGGTGCTCTATAAATATGCAATCATAATAGAACCTGAGGGCTAGAAGGGACCCTGAGAGGTCCTCCAGTCTGCCTTGTTCCCTTAAATCATCCTACACTAAACATCTCTTATAAAAACCTATGGAAGGAGGTGCCTCAATTTTCACAAATGAGGTTTACCAACAGTCACTGGCTATTGGCAGGAACTATTTCCCTACATTAAGCTCAAATGTATGGCATTATAGTTGCACATACAGTACAGACCAATAACACCTGCTGACCACACTTGGCAGAGTAGTTCTTCACAGATTTGAAGACACTTAAAAACTCCACAACTTTCCATCACGGAAAATGATCCCAGCGGGGGATCTTTAGATTATTAGACTTTCCTTATCTGTCTAATTTTGCAAATGTTAATCATCTGAGGGGCCCACTCCAGAATTTTCTCTGTTATTTTTAGGAATGGTAGCCCCAACTGCACTCAGAGGTGGACATTAGTAGACTCTTCCAAAATCTAAATGAACCAATGTGTACCCAACCTTATTCATGATATGTAAAGCTGTGGAGATCCTTTTTTCTTTTTTATTCCTTATCTCTGCTCTTAATACATTTAATATTCTTTACACACAGTAATTTTTAGCTGAGTTTTCGGGCTAGTGTCTATTACTCTTATTTTCTGGTCCTTTGAAGAAACAATATGTTAAATCAGAGAGACCTCCAATTTGGGCATCTATCTGATGAACCTGGATTCAAATTGCAGCTTTGTCCTTTTCTAGTTGTGATTACTAAGCAAGTTTTTGAATCCCTGTGTAGCTCAGGTCTAATTAAGATAAAGTTTATGAAACAGCTAGTATAGTGTTGAACATATACTAGAAATTGAAGAAAAATCACTGTTTTGATAATAATAATTATTATTGAGAATGCCAGCAAGCCTCTTTCTCCAGTGTATCAAACTGGGTTTGTTGCCTCAGCTCTTTAATATGACCTCACACACCTATGGCCCAATATGGCCCTGTCAGTTCTGCTCCCAGTCGTCACCCAAACTCCTGATATAAAGACCTGACTGCCACTCCAATCCAGTTCCTTCTGGCTCTAGAGACTCAATTTTGCCTCTTATTTTTGGCTTTTTTTCCTTTTGACTCTTTTTTACTTATATCTGAACTTAAGTTCCTCTGCTTTGAGTCTTAATGTTTTCTGAGCATTTAGGTTCCAATTCACTCTTCTGCTCTGTCTCTAGAAGAGAAAATACCTGTCTCTGTTATCCCAAGCTCTAAAAGGAATTCAGGCAGTAATACAAGATAGAAGCTTCAAAGATAATGTGCTTCATTATCAGCACATTATTTAACAGTATGAGTTGAACTAACTATGATTTAAATCCCAGTTTTGCTATTTATTATCTGTGTGGCTGAAGAGAGGGTGTTTAACCTTTCCAAGTCTATGTCTGTACATCTGCATAAGAAAAATAAATATACTTTGTTATAATAATTACATGGGACTTGCAATAAGAACACTGCTGCAGAAGTTAACAGGTTCCCTCTAAGTCACCATTTTCCCTCTCTTTCCCCGCTGGGGTGGGGTGGGTAGGTGAGAAACAAGAACAAATATATTCTGAATTCTATGCTTGGCAAAACTAGAAACCAGATATTATTCATGGATCCCAAAATATGGGGGAGCTGTCCAAAAGCAGATGAGATCATGCAGAGCTACTTGGTAGAGGGTGAGAAAACGCATGAAGCTTAAGAGGTCTCAGCGATAGTTGAGCTCAACAGGCACCAGCCAAAATATACCTCTTCAAGGTGGGAGACTCATTCTGAAGCATAAAATCCATGTGCTTTGTTTGAAACAATGGATGTGGGGACAGGTGTTAAGTGGCCACTGGCAGAAGCTTTCCTAGACATAATTTGTCCAAAGAAGTAGAAGAGGCAGTACTAAATAAAGAATAACACCAGACTTCAGTTCCTTATAGAAGGTTACAAGAGACCATTGCCTTCACCTTAACAAACAATGCAAGCTGGAGAAGTGACAAAATCATCATTTTTAAAACCTGAAAGAGAGCTGATGGCATAAAGACACCCAAGTGAAACATTCCAGAAAATCCATGAGCACTCCATAATAAAGAAGAGGCCCATGGCTATTCTCATTCCTGGAGGAGAAGAATAAGCCTCCACAGATATAGGTAAAAAGAAACCGGCCAAACTTCTAACAAACCTTTAGAGTCTGCATCAGCGTTGGCGTAATACATTAGGATTTGAACAAACCTGAGGCACAGAGTGAGGTATGAGATTTACTAACTAACTAAGGTACACTAACATACTTGGCTATTATAGGCTAGGGATGGGGCAAGATAGCTGATAGAAACTTATCTGAGGCATTCCACCATTTCAGCCACCGAAGGCTGAAGTGGGAGAGGGGAACAGTAGAGCTGAGAGAAAATGCTCTGAGGGATTCTGGGTCTTCAAAGAGTGTAATCCCACTAATTTCCTAAGGCTTAGCTTTGGTGGAGCAGAGAGAAATCTCCAAAGGTATAGAAAGCCAAGATCAGGACTGGAGAGCAAAGACAACTCCCCTGAGGCTCAAAAAGTTAGCAATGGGGATGTAAATCAGAGAAACAGGTCCCACAAATCAAAAGGATGGTGGCTTGGTTGAAAAGCAGAATGAAATCTCTGGAAACTCACCAGAGCTCAAAGCTCAGGCTCTGCTGAAAGGAAAACCTAACTACAGCCTCAAAATGTGAACTAAACTGAAGTTACAAAAAAAAGGAGCCCACACACAGCCCAATTATAGGTCAGACTGACTCAGCCACTCCTCCATAGAAGCCTGAAAGAAATGGGAGTGTTTGTATTTGTTTTGTGTGTTCTATTTTTTGATAAAAATCTTCCTTACTTTGCTCTCTATTCCTCTTTTATGTAAAATATCCAGCACACAATCAAAAATTACAAGACACATGAAAAAGCAAGAAAATGTGACCCATGGTCACACACTCAGAGATGATCCTTGTATTTGAATTATCACACAGGGACTTTAAAATAACTATGATAAAAATACTAAGGGATATGGTAGAAAAGATGGACAACACACACTGCAGAAATGGGGAATTTCAGTAGAGAAAGAGAGACTATAAAAATAAACCAAATATAGAGAAATGATATCACAAAGAATGTGGTATCAAAATGTAAATAAAATGAGATTAAAATCACTTAAGAGCATACTGGAAACAGCAAAGAAAAGGACCCATAAACCTAAAAGGAGATCAATGAAAAGTATCCAAACCAAAACACAAAGATACAAAAAAAGTGAAAAAAGCAAAGCAAGGCATATAAGAACTGTGGAATGATATTAAATGACCTAACATATTTATAATTGGGAGTCAAAAAAGGAAAATAAGAGAGAATGGGGCAGAAGAAATATTTAACTAAATAATGACTGAAAACTTTATAAAACTGATGAAAGAGATCACCCCATAGGTCCAGCAAGCTCAATGATTCACCGGCAAGTTCACACCTGCTGCAAAGAAACCACACCTAGGTACAACATAATTAAACTGTCTGCTGAAGCACAAAGATACATAGCAAATCTTAAAAGCAGCCAGAGGATAGAGAGCAAAAATGGCATAAATTATAGAAGACTTCTCACCAGTAACAATGGAGGCCAGAGGATAATAAAATTATATCTTTACAGTGTAGAAAGGTTGGAAAATAAACCTGTCAAACAAAGAGTCAATGTCCAGTGAAAATATTATTTAAAGCTGATGATGAAATAAAGGCCTTTCTCCCTCCAGATAGATAAAAGCAGAAAGAATTCATCACCAGCAGAACTGTCCAACTGGATATGCTAAAATGAATTCTTCGACTAAAGAGATAAGACACCAAATGGAAATCGTGAATTGCATGAAGGAAGACAAGAGCTCCAACAAGTAAATATCTGAGTGGATATAAAAGACTTTTTTTAAGTATATGTTGTAAGGCTCACGGCATATATAGAAGTAAAATGTAAAACAACAAGGGAACAAAGGGTGGGATGGATTTCTACTATGGAAGGTCTTAACATTGTACATGAAATAAAATGAGATTGTTTGAAAGCAGAGTATAGTAACTTAAAGATACATACTGTACTCTCTTACGGGAACCACTTAAAAATACCAGAGGTATTCTTAAAAATTTAATGTAGGAGATAGAATGTAACATTAGAAAGTGTGATTTATTCTAAAGAAGGCAAGAAGTAAGGAGCAAAAGAACAAAGAATAAACACAGTATTTATATACAGTCATATATGTAAAATACATGTCATATACATGTCAAGTATACCTCAATAAAGCTGTTTTTCCAAAACAGGAAAAAACAAAGTGAGCACTAATACTTAACATTTTACTGAAAATACTAGCAAACATAATTAGACAGTTAGAATTAAAGCAAAAACCACCACTACTTAGAAATGATGTAATTATACATCTCAGAAACTCAAGAGACTCAACTGAAATTGCAAACTACAAGTGAATATAACAAGAGAGCAAGCTGAAATAGTAAGATACAGAAAACAATTCATATATACAAATGACAACCAGTTAGAAGATGTAATGGAAGAAAGGCTCCCATTTAAGGTAAAAACATAAAAGATAAAACAACCAGGAATAATTTTACCTTAATTGATTTATAATCCTGAGGTGAAAAGGCCTTTCTAACTATGATTCTAAAGACAGAACCATAAAAGATAGATGATTTGGGGGTGCCAGGGTGGCTCAGTGGGTTAGGGCCTCTGCCTTTGGCTCAGGTCATGGTCCTAGGGTCCTGGGATGGGCGGTGAGCTTGCCCCCCACCACCCACCGCCTGCCTCTCTACGTACTTGTATCTCTATCTGTCAGATAGATATATAAAATCTATTAAAAAAAAAAGATGATTTTGACCATATAAAAGTTAAGTATTTTTGAATGGCAAAATATAGAACAGTGAGAGAATACATTTAGTGTTCAATTTAACAAAGTTTAAAGACAAACTACAAACTGAAAAAAAAAATTATATTTTGAACAAGGGTTAAGCTTCAAGACATACCAGTCAATACCTTGTAGACATTGTGGGTTTGGCTCCAGACCACCACAATAAAGCCAGCATTGCAATATAAAGTGATTCAAATTAATTTTTTGGTTTTCCAGTGTATATAAAAGTTATGTTTATATTGTACTGTAGTCTAGTAAGTGTGCAGTAGCCTTGTGTCTAGAAAAAAATGTACATACCTTAATTTAAAGATATTGCTAAAAAACGCTAACCATCATCTGAGCTTTCAGCAAGTCATAATCATTGATCATAGATCATCATAAAAATAATAATAGTGAAAGGGTTGAAATATTCAGTTAGCATTGAGAATTACCAAAATGTGCCATAGAGCCAAAAAGTGAGCAAATTCTGTTAGAAAAACGGCGTCAACAGAGTTGCTCAACAGAGTTGCCACAAACTTTCAATTTGTAAAAAACACAGTTATCTGTGAAGCACCATAAAATGAGGCATGGTTGTACAAAGGATTCTTAGACATTAATATGAAAAAGAGCAACAATCACCAGTCCCCTAACCCCCCAAAAACTCACAAAGGGTAAAAACAGTTCCTGAAAGGGGCACCTGGGTGGCTCAGTCATTAAGCGGCTGCCTTCAGCTCCGGTCATGATCCCAGGATCCTGGGATCGAGCCCCACATCAAGCCCACTTCAGGCTGCCTGCTTGACAGGAAGCCTGCTTCTCCTTCTCCCACTCCTCCTGCTTATACCCCTCTCTTGCTGTGTCTCCCTATGTCAAATAAATAGATAAAATCTTTTAAAATAAAAAACAGTTCCTAAATAAATAAAATCTTTAAAAAAAAAAAGGGTGCCTGGGTAGCTCGGTGGGTTGGGCCGCTGCCTTCAGCTCAGGTCATGATCTCAGGGTCCTGGGATCGAGTCCCGCATCGGGCTCTCTGCTCAGCAGGGAGCCTGCTTCCTCCTCTCTCTCTCTCTCTGCCTGCCTCTCTGCCTACTTGTGATCTCTCTCTGTCAAATTAATAAATAAAATCTTTAAAAAAAAAAACAAAAAACAGTTCCTAAAAACATTCCATCTCACTCACGAGAAAAGTTTAATGAAAACTACATTAAGCTACTCCTTTATTCCTATCCATTTGACCAAAATCCAGAAGTCTCATACTTCATGTTGTAAGTGAAAATTCATTTTGTGAGTAACTGTCGTCTCGTGCATGGCCATGGCAAGTGTCAACGGGGATATGCCCCACAGAGGACGAGTGTGGAAGGGCGATCAATATTACAAATGCACACACTCTTAGAAGAAGTTCTATTTTTTTCTTTGCATGAAAAATGATAAAGTTCAATGTCATTCAGTGCAGCACTACATGCAATATCAAAAACCGTCTACTGATAGGATTGGTTGAGTAAATCTGGTACATTCATACAATGGAACACTCTTCAGGTATATATATATATATATATATATATATATATATATATATATATATGGAGAGAGAGAGAGAGAGAATGCGTGACTTTTTTACATACTGCTCTCCAAGATCAATTAAACAGTGAAGAAAGCAAGGTTCAGAATAGTACGTACAGCTTATGTTGTCTTGTTGTTATTTAAAGGGGGGAGGGAGAAGAATGTACATTTTGTATTTGCTTGTATATACATAAAGAAAAGCTGAAAAGACATACAAAGAATTAATAACAGCAGTTACCTCGGTTAGGGATTTGGGGAAGTGTGGAGTGGGGAACTGAGATGGGCAAGAGAAGTGGGAGGGAGAATTTTTCCTGTATAAATGATGATCACCTTTAATCAGTTCCATAATCTCCAGTATCTAATGGGGAAAAGTTTTCCAATAATGCAACAAAAACCTTCAGATTATATTTTTAAGATTTTTTGGCAATTGTTAATGAATACTTTGAAGGTTAAATAATGGGGACATTTTAGGCATGAGATTAAGAAAAATTTTAAAAAATTAAAAAATAAAAGAAGAACTGGAACGTGGAGAAGTTTCCCAAGGGAAAAAAGCAGGAATCCCCATGTCTGACTCAACTGAGTCAAATGGCTTGGGCGGAATGCTGAACAGTGTGCGACAGGGTGCAATCGCACTTTGGCCCCTGTACCAAGGGATAAGTAATCCAGAAAATGTTACCATTCATAATCTCTGCAGATCCAGCATATCAGACTCTTGTGAATGGGTAAAATAAGAAAAGGTAACTAAAAACCCAATCCATAACAATATAAATGCACTATTTCACATGGATCACAAGAAATAAGACTTTCAAAACCAATAAATTAAGTGATAAAAGACGATGTCTACCAAACAGGCCAGAAGATATTAAACTTTATTATATTATATAAACAATATTATATTATTATAACATAACTATATTATTATATATTAAAAATTAATATAAGGACTGTCCTCTTCAAGTCTCCCTCCAAGCCACGATTCTGTTAGTGGAAGAAAACTTGGAAAATTTATTTAAAGAAAGCATTTGATCAAAATCAAAAATTTTAATTTTAGGTTTCACGAATTACAATATTAGCACCTTATCAAATGGGACTCCTCTCCCTTCTCAGGAAAAGCAACAAGCAACACAAAAATTTGTTTGCTTTCTTTTAGGGATAAGAGAAAGCCAAGGCAATTTAAATTAAAAGCATACTTCAAACTTCCATAAAAACTCTTGTTTTGTTTGTTCCTAAGGAACCAAGTTGTAAAAACATGAAAATTAGTTGCTTGCAGGATACCAACACTAGAAATAGAATAATGGGAAAGAAATCAAGTTAGCTGTGTTAAAAGAAACAAAAGAAGTAGGTTTAATTCTAAGCTACCAATAAAAAAGCACATAGACTTAAATTAGAGTTTATACTTTCTTGAAAAGGTCAAGATCTCCCTATTCCTGAGCAAGTTGTAGACATGTGGTTCCAGGGACTAGAGCCAATGTTAATAAAACAAGATCATGCTATTGATCACAAGCAGGAGTTGGGAAGAAAATGAAGACAGTTATATACAAGTCAAGTCTCACTTTAAGAAAAATAACTAAAAATACACAATCTGATGATAATAGGTCAGCAGTCATGTTCACAGAAATTTAACACATGTAAAAATCATATGCAGGCATCCTTCTAATACCCCACATTTATCACATCACATTGATTAACCATTCAGTTCCATTTGATGTATGGAACATTCCTCTCTCTCTCTCTCTATTTTTTTTTTTTTTTTGGAGGTAAGGATAATTGAGTTGGAGGCCACAGATATAACTACAGATACTAATCTCTAATTTATCCATGACAGGTAAAAAAGAAGTATACTAGATTTAAAAAAAAGAATAAGGATTCTAGTATATTTTGCTACTTAACTACAACGATGGCTAATCACATTATGTTTATTTGTAAAATAGCAAAGAGGATATAGAACTGTAGAAGTTGGAAGACCTAAGATCATAGAAACTGAAGTAAATATCTACTTTAAAGGTTCCCACATACAACTATGCTCAAAACTACTGTAAACTCATGCAGTATCTCTTTAAGAAAGCTATATTTTCCTTAAGACATTATTTTGGAAAACAAGATGCTACTAGTCCCCAACTAAATAAATAAATAAATAAATAATTCTTACTATTTAATATATAAGTAAATTTTTGGTACAAAAGTTCTAGATTTGGGGGGAAAAGATGAATAGCTATTCCCCCCAAAGAAGTTTTTGTTTTCAAATAGGAATTAAATCATGGAGTTTTTGAAAAATGTGACTATTAATACTCTTTAAAAAGTATGTTAAAATATTGATCAGGAGTGAAAAGAATTTTAGAAGTAATATTTATTACTTCTTTCATTTTTTCTCTCTTTTTTTGTAAATGACTTTTAAAAACCATAATCTAGAATTTGCTTTAAGAGAGAATAGAAAGATGGAAAATTCTTAAAATAGCTTAACATAGAAGAGCAGAAATATTTGAATTAATTATAAACTAGAATATGTCATGATGACATAAAATATGGACTGCTACTAGTTTTCTTTAGAAAAAAATTTCGATTAATAAAGCCACAAAGTTTTACTGAGAATCTCATGCTCAAAAAAGATAGCGAATCTGAATAAAACTATAGGCATGGAATTCTGCACCACTCACCAATCTGTCCATTCATTTCTGCATTTGTTTAGCATTTTTTAACAGGACTACATGCCAGGTATTATATTTTTAATAAAGCAGATTCCTGGTGTGAACTCCTCAGTGAGGTAGGCATTAGGACAAATAACGTTAATAAGTATAAACTTATAAACTTGGACTACAAAATTGAGGTTTGTATTAGTACAGTAGAAGGAAGGAAGGAACTACCCAGTTTGATCAGGTCAAGAATGGTTTTACAAAGGTGATGTGTGACCTGGGGTTTACATGAGTAGTTTATCAAGTGGAAAAGAAGAAAGGATAACCATTGCAAAACAAAGAAATAGAATATGTACCATAATTAAAGCCTAAAACATGACGCATGACACCACAGAATGGGGTACTTTGACATGTCTGGACGAAGAGTGAAAGGGGAAGAACTGTCAGAAAAAACAGAGGAAGGAGTCATCCTAAGAGGCCCTGACAATATTAATCAAGAATTCAAAGCTGAACAGCTCACAGGCTTTTCCTCTAAGATCAGAAAAAAGGCAAGGGTGTCTTCTCACCACTTTAACTCAACATAGACCTGGAAGTCCTAGCCAGAGTAGTTAGGTTAAGAAAAAGAAATAAAAGCAATCCCAACTGCAAAGGAAGAAGTAAAATTGTCTCTGTGTACAGACAACATGATGTTATAAAATTCTAAAAGCTCCATGAAAAAAAAATATCTTCTGGAACTAGTAATTCAGTAAAGGTGTATAAAACCAACATACAGGAATCAGTTGTGTTTCTATCCACTAACAAACTACCTAAACAGGAAGTTAGGAAAAGAACCCCATTTATAATAGCACCCAAAATGATAAAATAAATAAATAAATAAAATAATAAAATCCTGAAAATTATAAAACATTGATGAAAGGAATTAAAGAAGACACAAATGGAGAGGCATTCCATGTTCATAGATTGAAAACAAATAGTGTTTTTTTCTTTTGAGAGAGTAAGAGAGAGGACACCTGCACACACGTTGAGTCGGGGAGCAGGGACGGACAGAGGGAGAAGGAAAGAAAGAATCTTAAGTAGATTTCATACACAGCACAGAGCCCGAGCGGAATTCAGTCTCAACGACCCTGAGATTATGACCTGAGCTAAAATCAAGAGCCGAACAATTAACTGAGCCACCCAAGCACCCCAAGAATTAATATAGTTTGTTTATTTTGTTTGATCTGCTGTATTTTTATTTTTAAATTATTTTTTATGTATTTTTTTGTATTTTTGTATTTTGGGGTTTTTTTTTTGTATTTTTTATGTATGTTAGTACATCCTTAGTTTCTGATGTAGTGTTCTATGATTCATTGTTTGCATCTAACACCCAGTGCTCCATGCAATACGTGCCCTCCTTAATACCCATCACTGAGCTAACCCATCCCCACACCCCCAACCCCACTAAAACCCTCGGTTTGTTTCTCAGAGTCCATAGTCTCTCATGATTCATCTCCCCCTCTGATCTGACCCCTTCATTTTTCCCTTTCTTCTCCTAATGTCCTCCATGCTATTCCTTATGTTCCACAAATAAGTGAAACAATATGATTGTTTTTCTCTGGTTTTCTCAGTTGTCTTTCTCTGCTTGACTTATTTCACTTAGCACAATCCCCTCCAGTTCCACCCATGTTGATGCAAATGGTGGGTATTCATCCTTTCTGATAGCTGAGTAATATTCCATTGTATATACAGACCATATCTTCTTTATGCACTGATCTGGTGAAGGGCATCTCAGCTCCTTCCACAGTTTGGCTATTGTGGACATTACTGCTATAAACATTGGGGTACATATGGCCCTTCTTTTCACTACATCTGTACATATGGCCCTTCTTTTCACTACATCTGTACCTTTGGGGTAAATGCCCAGTAGTGCAATTGTTGGGTCATAGGGTCGCTCTATTTTTAATTTTTTGAGGAACCTCCACACTGTTTTCCAAAGTGGCTGCACCAACTTGCATTCCTACCCATTGTAAGAGGGTTCTCCTTTCTCTACAACCTCTCCAACATTTGTTGTTTCTTGCCTTAAATTAATATATTTTAAATGTCTCTACCCTAATTCATCTACAGATCTAATGCAATTCCTATTAAAATCCTACTGACGGCTTTCGCATGGAGGTGGGAAAGACTGGCCTATAGGAATGATTACCAAAACCCACAAAAGAGACCTGGGCCTTGGGCTCCCCGAGAAAAAGAAGAAAGTGATCAAAGAACCAGAGACTCAATATTCAGTTTTAAACAGTGACACTTATTTCACTAAGGTCTGTCCCACAAGAGCCACATCCCCCTCAAAGAGTGTGGTCCTAGGGCAGGTATCTGAAATGCCTCTAGTGAAGAAAAAGAAGGGCCACAGCACCCTCTGTGAGCAGTACTTAGAACCTGATACCACAGTATGTGCTAGACAGAGAGAGAAGCTGCCCAGCCCCAGGAAGCAGCTTCTTGGTTCATTTTGAGTTCCAAGGTGGGGAGGAGAAATAGAAGATGAAGTCCTTATGGCCTCTGACAATGTGCCCTGGCTTGAGAGTGAAGACCTTCCTGGACCCCAGACAGGGAGAGAGGGTGACCAGAGTTGGCAAGAAGGAGAAAAAGGCCCAGGAGGCTGTAGCCTTCTCAGCCAGGGACCCTGGGTTCTGTGAGTCTGGGGACGCTCTGTAGGGTGCTTGGTGGGGAACGATGGTGAGGAGCAGGCAGCCTCAGGGCAGAAATGGAAGCAGGGAAGCCCCAGGGAATACATTGTGAAGATGAAGAAGAAAAAGGTGTCACCAGAGGGGAGACAACTCCCTAGGGTACCTTGAGCTCTCTAAGTCAGTAGAGAGGAAAAGAAGTAAGAAGCCAGTCAAAGTTGAGGCTCCAGAATCCTTCCCAACAGGACACAACCCCAAGTCCCTGGCAAAGAAGAAAACAAAGTCCAAGGAAAAGGCAGAGTATCCAGGCACTGAAAAGCTGGCTCTGAAGAGGAATAAAAAAAAGAGGAAAGAGCAGAGGTAGCAGGAAAACCAGGAGAAGAGGAGCCTGACACAGACGTAGAGATGGTGCTGGAAATGAAAGGCCACACACACGGGCACACAGACACCAGGCGATGTGAAAGGCCTTGCAAGAAGAGACTGAGTGTGAGGCAGGCATGACAGAAGTTTTGGAAGGAAGAAAGGGGACAAGAACACAGTTTGGCCAGTGAGATACACCTGGGTTTGAAAATGTGCAACAAAAACTGACATTTCTCAAACTTATGGGTAGTTTTAGAAATGGGGCCCCTTCATTAACCTGACTGGAAGGCCCAACACGGCTCTCAACAAGGCGGCGGGCGGCCACCCCCTTGTCACAGAATCTGCAGCTGGACTATGACCAGGCCACGAGCCGGCAGTGTGATGGGGACACTGGCCTTGGCTTCTTCTCCACAACCTCAGACAAAATCTTATATCAACAGGAGTGCTTTCAAGTCAATCAAGTTTGAAGATTAAACTCTACTGTCTTATCCTTCAAAACAGCCAAAATTGCTTTTATTATTCAGTTATGCAGATGGAAGCTATCGGACACTTGTCTCAAATTATTCCTCTGCAGAGATTAAGGAAAACCATGCCCATGTGCTTGGACATACTGGGGTCAGGGAAGCTCATGTGTCAGAAGCCAGAGAACACGTGAGTGGCTAATATCTACTATTTGCTGTGTTAAGCATTCCAACCCTGTTTGAAGACATCAGCATACATAAATAACTAAATTTGTTGAGTACCTAGTATATGCTAGGTACATACTAATGTGTTTCCCTTGCATTAATGTATTATGAAATAGATGCTATTATTACCCTCAGCTTACCAATGAGGAAACTGAGGTTCAGGGATGAAGTAATAAAATTGCCCGGGTTCACCCAAGAAAAATTCTAATGGCACTTTTTACAGAAATAGAGTAAAACAATCCTACAATTCATGTGGAATTGTAAAGGACCACAAAAAGCCAAATCAATCTTGAGAAAAAATTAAAGTGGACACATCACATTTCTTGGTTTCTAAATATATATATAAAAAGCTATAGTAAACAAAACAGTATGATACTGACAAAAAGATAGACATATTGACAAATGGAATAGAACAGAAAGCCTAGAATAGATCCACACACATATGGTCAACCGATCTTTGACAAGCGTGTCAAGAATACACAATGGGGAAAGCACAGTCTCTTTAACAAATGATGCTGAGGAAATGGATATTCCACAAGCAAAATAATAATACTGATCCCTTATTATACACCATACACAAAACCAACTCAAAATGGATTAAAGACTTAAATATAAGATCGGAAATCACAAAACACACATAAAAAAGAAAATGCAGGGGGAAATCTTCATGAAATTGATCCTGGCAACGATTTTAGATATTAACAAAGGAAATAATCAACAGAGTGAAAAGGTAACCTGTGGAATGGGGGAAAATATTTGCAAGTCATATATCTGAAAAAGGATTAATCTCCAAAATGTATAAGGAACTCCAAAAGCTCAATAATAATAAAAAAAAACTTAATAACCTTATTTAAAAATGTGCTAAGAGTGTGAATAAACATTACTCCAAAGAAGACATACACATAGGCTAAGCAAAACGTTGCTCAATGTCACAGGTCATCAGAAAAATGTAAATTACAACTACCATGAGATATCATATCATATCTCATATCTGTCAAAATGGCTATTATTAAAAAAAAAAAAAAAAACAAGGGCGCCTGGGTGGCTTAGTTGGTTGAGTGACTGCCTTTGGCTCAGGTCATGATCCTGGAGTCCCAAATCAAGTCCTGCATCAATCTCCCTGTTCAGTGGGGAGTCTTCTCTCTCTCTCTCTTCTCTCTCTGACCCTTCCCCTTCTCATGCTTTCTCTCTCTCTCTCAAATAAATAAATAAAATCTTTAAAAACAAAAACACAAAATATAAGTGTTGGAGAGGATATGGAGAAACTGGAATCCTTACATACTATTTGTGGGAATGCAAAAATGGTACAGCTACTATGGAAAATAGGACAGAGATTTCTTGAAAAAAACTGGAACTAGAACTACCGTATGGTTCAGCAATCCCACTTCTGGGTATTTATTCACAATAACTGAATTCAGGAAGATGGAAGAGGTATTAGCACTCCCATATTCACTGCAGCCCTATTCACAATAGCCAAGATGTAGAAACAACCTAATGCCTATCAGCAGATGAATGGATAAAGAAAATATGGTACATAAATGCAGTGGAATACTAGTCAGCCTTAAAAGAGAAGGAAATTCTGCCCTATGAGACAACATAGATGAATCTTGAGGATGCTAAGCCAAGTGAGATCAACTGGTCACAGAAAGACAAATACTGCACACTTCCCCTTATATGAGCTATCTAAACTAGTCAAATGCAAGAATCAAAGAGTGGTATAGTGGTTGCCAGGGACAGGAGAGAGGAAAGACGGAGAGTTCCTAATCAACTGGCATAAAGTTTCAGTTAAACAAGATGAAGTTTTAGAGACCAGCTGTATGACACTGTACCTATAGTGAACATAGTATTGATACACTTAGAAATTTGGTAAGAGGATAATCTCAGGTTAAATGTTCATATTACAATAAAATAAAATAATTTTAGAAAAAGGTTATGAGGGGGACACAAAAAAATGTGTCTATTCAGACTACCCAAAGGAATATCTACCAGTTGAAGCAACACTGTCCTTCTGAATATATGATACCTCTAGGAAGTCACATCAAGAAAAAAGTGATGGTCGAAATTCTAATTGTAAACAGAGGTCTACTCAACCTTTTTTTTAAATTTAGCCCCATATGAATAAGCTAAAACACAGCCAACCGCTGGGATGAATATATCCCATAAGAATCAGCTATTCTGTTCTCTCTAGTTTAAATACATTTGTAAAGTATAGGTATCAAAAAGTGTCACCAAAGAAGCTGGTAAGGAAGAAAGGGAGAAAGGGAGAGAGAGAGAGAGAGAGAGAGGAAGAGAGAGAGAGAGAAGCAGCAAGAAAGGAAGGAAGAAAAGAAGGTGAGAAAGAGAGAGAAAGAGAAGGAGGGGGGAGGGAGGAGGGAGAAAGGGAGGATTTAAAATCCAGATTAAAAGAAAGAAGAATAAGAAGAAGAGTTCAAAGCTGCCCCAACAGGAACAAATGCAGATGCTCCGCAAGACACAGGCCAACATCAAGAATGGGTGAAATGGCAAGTGATTGTGGGGACTGAGATAGAGTATGTTCTACTGAGTACAAGGCTACTACTCAACTATAGGTGTTTCCAGAATGCTAGATATCCTGGGATTTTCAAAGAAATCTGAAACTTGGATGTTTCTGTGATATCTCTCAATGTTTTAATGTTGGCAGCCAATTTTAATATACTAAAAACACCAGAGAGGCAAAAAATTTATTTTTTAGCTGGATTTGATTGTCAGACTGAAACTTTATGATCTCCTATAAGTACTGGAAAAGCACACACACCCACACACAAATTAGAAGTTTGATCTAATCAGATTTACATTTTTAGAGAGTTTCCTCTACACTCAAGTGGAAAATAGTCCAGAGAAGGACTAGAGTAAAGGCAGAAATTTCAGGCTTGATCTTAAAAGTTAAGAGAGAGACCATGTGGTCCTCAATGAATAGAAGAGTGAGGGTGGAGGGGAGAGAGACTGTTGAGGTGGAATCCACGGGACTTAGTGACAATTAGCTGTGAAGTCAAGGCCAAGAAACAAGTATGAAGTGTCTCCCAGGTTTCTCATGTAGGAAATTGAGTAGATGGTATACTAACCAGCATAACCAATATACGCATTAGCTAGTAAAATGAAGGCAGGAAGAGAAACAGATTTTGGAGGAAAGATAGTAAGTTTAATGAGCTCAGGTTGGAACATTGTATCTGAACATCTGTAAAAAAGGAACACATGCAATAGATAATTGAAAAAAAATGGTATAGTGTGCGATGTTGAAAATCTGGGCTAGAGACGTGATTTTGAAGTCATCAATGCATAGGCATTAGTAGAAGCCATGGGTATATATAAAATTAACAGAGAGAACAGAGGGATGACAAGTCAAGAAAACAGTGATCTGCAAACCCCCCAAATTAAGGGGAATACAGGAAAAGAAAATCCAGTGAAGAAGACAGGAAGAAACCAAGCAAGCATGGTATCAAAGAAATTAGTTTCAAGAAAATGGGAGTAAGGGTGCCTGGGTAGCTCAGTCAGCTAAGCATCTGACTTTGGCTCGGGTCATAATTTCAGGGTCCTGGGATGGGGCACTTATTCTCACTCTTCCTCTGCCCTCCTTCTCCTTGTGCTCACTCTCTCACAGATAAATAAATAAAATCCTTAAAAATAAAAAAGATGGCAGTGAATCAAATGATTATGTAGAAGGAAGACAAGTATGATAAAAAAGAAAGGGACCTCAGAAACAGGGGTCACGTGTGACTTTAGCAAAAAATTTTCAGAGATATATCTATCATAGATAGAAGCAATATAATATTTAAAAAACCCCAAATTTTCCTTATACATATTTTTAAAATCAATATCTCCTTTTCTCTAAATGTTGGAATATTTACACAGTATAAGAGACAAGATAAGACCACCTGTCCCAAAAGTTGGTTATTTCTTCATTTACTTTAAATCTTTCCTGACATCTAGCAGATGAATGATTGATTGTACTACCATGTCCACCCCATTCTCTTTGGACAAAATTCTACTGGATAACATTTTAGTCCCTGTGGTGAAAAATAGAATAATTCAGATAGGGACGCTTAGGAAAGAAGACATTTGTTAAAGTGACAGGCTACCTGAATAGAACACCTACCACTAGAAGCAACAGCATTCCTAAGAAAATTGTTCATCTGAATATCTAATAACCCTTGGAAGTCACATGAGAGAACGAAGTGCTAGTCAAAACTCCAACTGCAAACAGAGGTCTACTCAATCTTTATTTGACTTGATCTGATGTGAATAAACTCAAAAATAGCCAATTGGGATGAATACAGCCCACAAGCTTTAGTTGTTCTTTTCATTCTGGTTTAAGTGTATTTGTAAATTAGTCATTTTGCTCCCCTAGTAGCAGCACATTTTATTATTTTCTCTAAAAAGAGCATTTAACGAAAGTACTGCCTTCATTGGTGATGGTGGTGGTGGTGGTGCGGAGGTTATTTAATGAGTGCTTGGATCCTGCAGGTAAATCAAGAGGGAAAGTACCCATTTTCAAGCAAAATAAACCACCTCAAAACAATCTTATAGAATAAAGTATCCGTATTTTTTTAAAAGATTTTATTTATTTATTTATCTATTTATGTGACAGAGAGAGATCACAACTAGGCAGAAAGAGAGGAGGAAGCAGTCTCCCCGCCAAGCAGAGAGCCCAATGCAGGACTCAATCCCAGAGCCCTGAGATCATGACCAGAGTCGAAGGCCAAGGCTTAACCCACTGAGCCACCCAGGCGCCCTAAAGTATCAGTATTATTAACATCCTATAAATCATCCAACAATAGCACTTCAGAATTACAAGGCTCTTTAAGAATAACTTAACCCCGGGGCGCCTGGGTGGCTCAGTGGGTTAAGCCGCTGCCTTCGGCTCAGGTCATGATCTCAGGGTCCTGGGATCAAGTCCCGCATCGGGCTCTCTGCTCAGCAGGGAGCCTGCTTCCCTCTCTCTCTCTCTGCCTGCCTCTCCATCTGCTTGTGATTTCTCTCTGTCAAATAAATAAATAAAATCTTTAAAAAAAAAGAATAGCTTAACCCTTTCCCCCTACAGATGACAAAAATGCAAATTATGGTCTAATGAAATAGAGCCGTTCTTTGGTAGTATAAATCCAGTTGCACTGTTGACAAAGTTTTAGTTTCAGCTAAAACTCAAGTTCACTCTGAACGCCTGGACAGAGAGCATTTATACACAGTACATAATCCAGTGGAGGAAGGATGTACCAAGTAACACCAAATGTTCTGAACCATATTGGAAATTACTGATGATCAATTATATTATTTTATGATACTTAATATAAACAATGACTGAAAATGATGTCTGATTTCTTTGTTTAAGAACCACACATTTTAGGAAAGTATAATCAACTATCTTTCATATTTTCCTATATATAAAACTGGCACTAAGGACACATGGATGGCTCAGTCCGTTAAGCATCTGCCTTGGGCTCAGGTCATGATCCCAGGACCCTGGAATCAAGTCCTGCACTTGGCTCTTTGCCAGAGGCTCTTTGGAGAACCTGCTTCTTCCTGTGCCTGCGGCTCCTCCTGCTTTGTATTTTCTCTGACAAATAAATAAATAAAATCTTAAAAAAAATTATAACTGGCACTAGTTTATGTGAGACTCTGTATTAGCAATAAACTCTAACCTACTTACATATTCATCTAGACTTATTTTCCAGAGCTAGAAAATACAACTGGTGAACTACTGTGAAATCAATAATTAAACAGTACTACTACACTGGGCAAACACGTGACTTGTGGGTTTACAACTGAGCAAAGTTTCGTGCCAGAGAAATTGTTTTTCTTGGGGATTTTGGCCTAATCTAGATTATGCTTTACTCTGGAATTGAGTAAATGTTGTTTAAAAACACACCTAATTTTAAAAAAATAGTAACTAATACATTTAGTTTAAAAAAATAGTGGCTAATATATTTTTTGAGCTTATTAGGTATCAAACATTATCCTAACAGCTGTGTGTGTGTCTGTGTGTCTGTGTGTGAATTCACTCTTCACAACAATCCCGAGGTAGACACTATTGTTATTCCCACTTTGCAGATATGAAAACTGAGACAGAGATTAAATAAGTAAATAGTTCAAGTTCCAACAGTTAGTAAGTGTCAGTAAGAACATAAAACCAGGCAAAGCATCTAAGGTAAATCACTTTCTATAATGAATCCAATCACATTTACTCAAATGTTTTCTTTCTACGACTACCCCCTTCCTCCATTGTTGAAGAAGGAATAGCCAACATGTTTTGTGTTGTGGTAGGATTTTTTTGTTTTTGTTTTTTAATTTTTAAAGCCACTTTTTTTTTTTATAAACATATATTTTTATCCCCAGGGGTACAGGTCTGTGAATCACCAGGTTTACACACTTCACAGCACTCACCATAGCATATACCCTCCCCAATGTCCATAATCCCACCCCCCTTCTCCCAACCGCCCTCCCCACAGCAACCCTCAGTTTGTTTTGTGAGATTAAGAGTCACTTATGGTTGGTCTCCCTCCCAATCCCATCTTGTTTTATTTATTCTTCTCCTACCCCCTTAACCCCCCATGTTGCATCTCCACTTCCTCATATCAGGGAGATCATATGATAGTTGTCTTTCTCCGCTTGACTTATTTCTCTAAGCATGATACCTTCTAGTTCCATCCACGTCGTCACAAATTAAAGCCACCTGTTTTAAGCATTGGTCCAATTGGAAGCTGCATGGATTGGAAAAAAAGAATGTAAATAATTTCTAAAAAAATTTTATATGGTTATGACCATATAAATGGTCTGCCCAAACATTCGTAATAACTTAGGTTCTTAGCTGAAACAGTTCTTTGTTAGAGGCACAGCCAAGATCATATGGACCAGAAAACTGTACTGTCCATTTTAACAGAACACAACCTCATTATCATGACCATTTAAAGACTTAAAATTAGTAGCTAATAAATATCTGTTTAAGTGAAATGAACACTGAATTTGTTTAAGAGAGCAACAATTTTACTTTAATGGTCTTCATACACAAACATTTCAATGATCATGGTTGAGAGTGACCAAGTCAGGATTTAAAGGGATTTATGGAATCTTAGTTCCTGCTACTCAAGCTACAAGTTCTTTCAAGGTCAACAGTGACTGTCATGCTGACAATCGAGTGGGCACTCTTTTATGTCTCCTTTTACTCAACTTCTCAACAGTATTCAATTTGGTTGAAATGTGCTCATTCTTTAAATAGTCTCTTCTGTAGAAATGATCTGGCTTTACTTCTATCTCACCAGCTGAGCTTTTTTTTTTTTCTAATTCAATTCAAATCATTCTCGATTTGAGCTCTAAATGCTATAATTCCTGTGAGCTTGGTCAAGAACCCTCTTCCTTCACTGTCTTCTCCCTTAAGTATTTTCATTTATTTCTAAAGCTTAAATACTATCTAATGCTGAAGTCAAAATAGATCTAACTCAATTTCTCCTCTGAACTCAAACTTGGTATTTCCAAGTGACTATTTAATTTCCCCACTGGGATGTCTCATAGGTATTTCAAGTTTAAAACATCTGAGAATGAATTATTGATTCTAAAACCATTCCACCACTAAATAAACAAACAAGAAATGACTTATCTTACACTAGTCTTCCCCAACTCAGTAGGTACTGTCACCCACTGAAAGACTTAATTATTCAAGCTAGAAACTTGGGAGTTTATCTTTGATTCCTTCTTGAGAAATATTCCTAGTATTCCTAGATTAAACAAATTGAGGAATCTCTCTGTGAAACAGACAGAGGAAGCAAGTGAAGTAAAATATTTAGTTACTAAATTTAAAAAGAGGAAAACGGGATTATGGTACTCTTCTTTCAACTCTTCTCTATACTTGAAAACTTTCAAAACAAAGAGTTTAGAAAAACAATTTTATTAAGGTACAGAAAAAAAGGCTTTGATAAATTATTCTCTTCAATGAAACTGACCACTGGCAGATGGCCCATTATTGAGCTAATATTCTTTTTTTTTTTTTTTTTTTTAAGAGAGAGAAAGAGGGAGGAAAAGGCAGGGAGAGGGAGAGAGAAAAACTCAAGGAGATCACACGCTAGTGCAGAGCCTGACATGGAGCTCAATCCCACAACCCTGAGATCATGACCTGAGCCAAAATCAAGAGTCAGAGGCCAAACTGAGTCACCAAGGCACCCCAATGAGCTAATATTCTTAAAGCAAAAGCACTGTGGCAGAAAACTTAGGTCTCTTCACTGCATCTAGAAAGATCAGCTTGTGAATTCCATAGGCCTTTTTTTTTTTTTTTTAAGATTTCATTTATTTATTTGACAGAGAGAGAGAGAGATCACAAGTAGAGCAACAGACAGAGAGAGGGCGGAAGCAGGCTCCCCGCTGAGCAGAGAGCCTGGTACGAGGCTCGATTCCAGGACCCTGAGATCATGACCTGAGCCGAAGGTAGAGGCTTAACCCACTGAGCCACCCAGGCACCCCTGAGTTTCATAGATCTTAAAAAATTATTGAGACCTTAAGAGCAATTGACTCAGTATTAGGAAAAAGAAACTAACCAAAAAAAACCCTCCAAAAAATAAAACAAAACAAAACTCTGATTCTTAGCTTCCCAAGCTTATTTTCCAAATTTTATTTTAGCCTAGCAATATTAGTATGGAAAATAAGGCAGAAAATGGCTAAAGTTTAAATTTTTTAAAAAACCTATAAAGGAAAATTTAGAGCTTTAAATATTTATCTTAAAAAGAAAGAAAGAATCTTAAAAAGAAACCTGTTACTTCAGGAAGCTAGGAAGAGAAGAACAAATGATACATAAAGCAGAATAAAAGGGCAATAACGGCGATCAAAGCAGAAATCAATGAAATAGAAGACAGATAACATAATGAAAACCAAGGAAGCCAAAGGTTGTTGTTGTTGTTTTTTTTTTAAGAGATCTAAAAAATTGATAAACTTTTATCCTGGCTAAGAAAAAAGAAAACATAAAATTACCAAACTTGGGGACGGAAGAGGAGACATTGTCACAGATGCTACAAAAATTAAAAGAATTATAAGGGAATATTATGAAGAACTTAATGCCAACAAATTAGGAAATTTAGATGAAGTGGACAAATTGTTAGAAAGACATAAATTATAAAAACTGATTCAAAAAGAAAGAAATAGAATAGACCTATAACAAGTAAAGAAATTAAATTAGTAAAAGGATCTTTCAACAAAGAAAAACCTAGCCCTATAGACTTTACTAATGAATTCTATCAAACATGTAAAGAAATAAACAACCTACACAAAGACAGTTACAAAGAGAGGTGAAAACAGTTCTCAGTCTATGAGACCAGTACCACAACGATGCCAAGGCCAGGTAAAGGTAAAAGAAAAGGTAGAGTAATATCCCTCATAAAGATAGATATAAAAATCCTTAACACAGTATGAGTTGCCAAATCTGGCAACGCATCAAAACTACAATATGACAAAGTATAACTTATCCCAAGAATGTAAGACTGGTTTAACCTGTAAAAATCAATTAAGGTAATATACATCATAGGAATATAATAAAGGACAAAAACAATACAATTATCTCAGTAGACCAAGAAATAGCATTTGACAAAATCCAATACTCATTTATAATACAGACTGAAAGCAAACAAGGAATTAAAGGAAAATTTCTCTACCTGATGAAGGACATAGAACAGCTAGCTGTAGCTAATATCAATCTAATGGTTAAAATCTTTTTTCCCCTAAAATGGGAACAAGACAAGAAAACCCATTCTCACTACTTCTAGTCAACATTGTACTGGAGTTTTCAGCCAGTGCAAAAAGGTTACATTACATTAATTACATTAATTAATTAATTATATTGGAAAGAAGTAAAACTGTCTTATGCATAGATGACATGATCTTTTATGTAGAAAATCTGAAAAAAATCAATGAAGAAAACTAATTATTAAGTGAGTTTAGCAAGGTTGCAGGATACAAAAGCAATGTACAAAAATCAACTGAATTTCGATTACAAACAATGAACAAACTAAAAATAAAATTAAGAAAAAAACCCACTCATAACAACATTAAAAAAATAAAATTTTTAAAAATAAGTTTCAGTAAATAAATGTAAGACCTGAACTGAAAACTGTTAAAACATTGCTGATAAATTAAAGAGTATACAAATAAAAAGATGAGAAGACTCAATATTGCTTAGATAACAACTTCCCCATACTTATCTATATTGAATCTATTTAATGAATCCCTATCAAATCTCAGCAGACTTTTTCATAGAAATTCACAAGTTGACTCCTGAAGTTGTATAGAAATGCCAAGAACCCAGATTTTTTTTTTAAAGAACAAAGTTGGAGGGGGTGCCTGGGTGGCTCAGTGGGTTAAAGCCTCTGCCTTCGGCACAGGTCATGATCCCGGGGTCCTGGGATCAAGCCCTGCATTGGGCTCTCTGCTCTGCAGAGAGCCTGCTTCCTCCTCTCTCTCGCTGCCTGCGTCTCTGCCTACTTGTGATCTCTGTCTGTCAAATAAATTTTAAAAAATCTTAAAAAAAAAAAAAGAACAAAGGTGGAGGATTTATACTATATGACTTCAAAACTTCCTATAAAGCTACAGTAATCAAAACACTGTGGTACTGGTATAAGGACAGGTATATAGATCACTGAAACAGAATTGAGACTCCAAATATAAAGCCTTACATTATGGTCATCTGAGTTTCTACAAAAGTGCTGAGGGAATTCAATGAGGTAAAGATAAGTCTTTTCAACAAATGATGCCAGAATAATTGTATATACATACAAACAAAAAATAACTGAGATACTTTACCTCTTACCATACCAAAAAAAAAAAACAAAACAAAACAAAATAGTCATAAACCTATATATAATAGTTAAAAATATAGAACAGCTAGAAGAAAATCTTTGTAGCCTTGGGTTGGGCAAAGATTTGTAAGATACAATACCAAAAGCACAATCCATTCAAAAAGTTAGTCAGTGGAACTTTATCAGAATTTAAAACTTCTGTACTTCAAAAGGCATCACTAAGAAAATGAAAAGGCAAGCCACAGTGGGAGAAAATATTTGCAAAACCATATATCTGATAAAGCACGTGCATCTAGAATACACAAAAAACTCAATCATAAGAAGACAAGCAACCTAATAAAAAATGGGTAAGAGATTTGAAAATACATTTCACTAAAGATATATAAATGTCTAATATGCAAAGACATACTTAACATTTTTAGTTATTAAAGAAATGCAAATTAAAATACAATGAGATGTTTTTACATATTTCCTAGATGCCTTCGATCAAAAATATCAACTGCTGACCAAAATGCGGAGATTCTGAAACCCTCAAACATTGCTGGTGGGAATATAAAATGGTAAAATCGCTTCAGAAACAGTGTGGCAGTTTCTTGAAACATATATGTTTACCATAAGATCCAGCAATTCCACTTCTTCATAGCTTTCCAAGAAAAATGAAAATATGTGTCCACAAAGACTTGTATGTGGATTTTCACAACAATGGAGTCAAAATAGTAGAAATGGCAATCAATCCAATGTCCATCTACTGGTAAATGGATAAATAAAATGTGTGACATATTCGTACACTAGAATATTACTCAGTAACAAAACAAACTACTGATAATACTACAATACAGATGAACTTCAAAAATATTATGATAAAAAAAAGTTCTATAGAGAGAAAAGAGATCAGTGGTTGCACGGGTTTGGGAATTGGAATGAGGCCTGACTACAAATGGGCATGAGGGAACCTCTAGGAAGTGTTACGAAACTGGACTGCGGTAATGGTTGCACAACTATATAAATATCCTAAAAAGCACTGAATTGTATACTTACAATGAAAAATTGTATAATATGCAAATTATACCTCAATAAATCTGTTTTTAAACAAGAAGCTAGACTGTAAGGACATAAACTTTTAACGAAGAAAGAAACCTAAAATCATACAAAAAAAGGTAGAACCGATGAACTGGAAATTGCCTACTGCACAGAATTTCTGAGATTATAAAAGATTCTTTAAAAGGTCAAAGTCTCCTCCTTCATTTATATGATTTTTTGTTGTTGCTATTGTTGTGGTCAGTGTCCACACTCTGTTATGTATCGCATCTCTATCTTCAATGGAAGAAACACAATCTATCAGTCCCTTAGTTTATTATATATTGAGTGCCAATATTTTGGACCTGATCTAATGATTCTATATACTCCTATTACCAAGAAAGTGGGGTAAAGGGAAGGTCGAGATTATAGAAGCTTTCTTGATGGCGGGGAACCTATGGAATAAGACAACAGCTGTATTTAAGAGCTTATGTCCAGGGTAGCAGTTCTTAACCTTGAATGAACATTGAAATCACTTGGGGAGCTTTAAAAATCCCTGTGCCCTGGCTGCACTGAGACCGAGGGGATCCAGGTAGCAGTATTTTCTAAAGCTCCCCAGCTGTGCGCAGCCAAACTTGAGAACCACTAGACAGTGGAGGAGGTGGATGCTTAAGAACCTTTATGTTAGTGACCAACTGTCTTCTGGGAATGTGGTCTGAAACAGTTGCATCGCAGCATCTACAGCTGCTGTCCAATATGGTAGCCACGAGCCATGTGTGATTACTGAGCACCTGCAATATGGATAGTCAGAAATGAAATATACTGTTTATGTAAAATATGCACTGGATTTTGAAGACTTAGTAAAAAACAGAAGGTAAAAATCTCATTAATAATTTTAAACATGTATTGCATACTAAAATAATATTTTATCTGGATCTACTGGGTTAAATAAAATATATTACTAAAATTAATTTTACCTCTTTTCTATTTTAAGTGATTACTAGGAAATTTGAAGTTACACATGTGGCTGCAATAATATTGTTATTGGACAGTGCTGGTACTCATTCTTAAAAAGCATCATAAAATCTCAGAGATGGAAATGACCTTTGAAATCACCCAATTCAGTTCCTTCATTTTACAGCTAAGGAAACTGAGACCCAGAGAAAGTGACTGGCCCTACAACACACAGCTAGAAAGTGACATAGCAGAGATTAGTCAGGTCCCCTGACTCCTGCTGTCTATGGCTATTTCCATCACACTTCCTCAAGGATTGTTAAAACAAAAGTGCTCTATCATCTCCTCCCAAAAATAGAATGTTAATCAACTGGTACTGAAATATGTACTTTTTACAGAGCGCCTTTTTTCCCTCTAGGATGTTCTATGTAAGTCTCATGCCTACAACATCTCCTGACTTTGGTGCCATACATCCAATGAACTACTCTTGGTGTCATAAAATAAACCAAGAAAAATATAAAAAGATCAAATCTCACATTCCACTTTATACTAGGAAAGGTTACATGTCAAAGGGCACTTGCAGAAATACCACAAAAATAAACTTAAGGGAAAGAAATTGGTAGGGGAGGGCAGACAGGAGGGTTGAAACACAATGAAAATAATACTTTGTGTTCCTATTTTAAGTGCCTTTCTCAATGCTATATGCATAGCAGCTAGAGGCAAGCTGGAAAGCCGCCAGGTCCTGGCTGCCAGCAAAAATTTTGTCACCTCCTTTGAACATCTGAAGTATGTTTACCCAATAGATTTCATTAAATTACACTTCCATTAGGAAGCATACAATGTTGATACTCATCTCAAAGATCAAAGGGATCGCTAAGAGGCATGTCATCCTGCTCCCCAGCTGATTGCTATTTCTGGGCCAATCAAGGAAAGGAGCCAGAACAATACTTAGTTAAAAAAAAAAATTGTAGCATCTCCCCAAGGACTATAGACTAAGAATCTGCAGCCCCATTATCAAAATGAGCATATCATTAATGACAATACTCATACAGTGAGTTATTTTAATACAACTCCTACACAACAAACAAGCTGGATTTGGGTCATTAGCTGAATTTGTAAAGCAGTATTTCTGAGGGCTGAAAAACTCTTCAGTAAAGACATAAAGTTTAGAAAATGGAGAAAGTTCCATTTACAAATACAAGGAAAAGATCCAGTTTTTATTAATTTCATTGTGATTCTAAGTAAACCAACAGGTAAGTCAGATTGGAGATGGTTAATTTAATTACTGATGGGCTGTAAGATTTTTTTCTCATCTCACTAATTTTTTTTGATGGGTGATTTCAAACACCCATAAAACAGCAGAAGTGCATTTTTTTCAAAAATAAAACTATTCCATCTTGGAATCCAATGACTTATGATGAAAAGACTTACCTTCCAGGAGCAAGGAACACTCATTTTAAAGGATATAAGATTTGGCCATGGAAAATTAGGAAATAAAAACAAGTCATTTCAACTAGGAAATAGAAATATTTAATGTTGGGTGAATGGAAAGAGTTAAATATATATATATATTTAACTTTACCATATATATATATATATATATATATATATATATATATGGTACTGAGAAATAGCTATAAATCCCAAATCCTTTATTTGGTGTTAGAAAAGGTAGTTCAGGAAAAGCTCAATGTTCTAAGTCTGATTTCAGGTAGTGGAAACTATTCTCTAGTAATTTTACTGTGGCAAATCCAGTAATCTGCCCAAAATGGGATGAAAGAGGCAAGGTTCCGGCAAGTGTCCTTTCTACCAAACTCTTTCTACAAGCTCTGGTGGTAAAGGTATGTCACCAATCTATAGCCACAACCCAGATTTCAGCTGTTCTCTTTCAATGTGCAGTCAACCTCTTGGTTGCCCATATTTGACACATAATATGAACTCTAATTATCTATCTTTTGCAATTAATCATCTGACAATTACATTTCCTGTACTTATAAGCATCCAGCTGGGAACTGAGTTTTATTCTGAGAGAAAAAAGAGGATTCAGGTTTCTAACAAATTACTTCTAATTAACCAGAACCTTTTTTAGTCATCACAATGTAAAGATGCCTACAGCTAGTGAAAGAATTTATTGTTTGCATTCTTAATGATACCTTAAATTTTCATTTAAATTTCCCCAAAAGGCAGTTCTGGAAATGATTGCACTAATGTTAGTTAAATAAACATTCTGTTTGGCAGTACACAAAGAATGGGGGGAAAAGAAAGATTATTTCTAAGGAAAAGGAACTTGCAGCATGACCAGAAAGGGCACTCAACAAAATTAAATAAAGCAGAGATTCAAGGTGTCCACCTTCAAAGTGGAAGATACAAGGTATTTTCCAGTAAGTCCAGAAATTGGCAGAACTGAGTCATACAAATAGTGGAGCTTGGAAGGGACTCTAGGAATCATCTACTCCAGTGGCTCTCAAAGTGTGGTCCCAGGGGCCATCTTCAGCAACAACCCGGAACTCTTTAGAAATTCAAATCCCCAGATCCTTGTGGGACCCTACCAATGCCTTTTGACTCAGAAGCACTATGGTGGGCACAGCAATCAGCCATCCAGGTGACTCTCACCACTGGCTTAGTTTAGGAACTACTGATAGTCTAACCACTTCACTGAACAGATGAGGAAACCAAACGCTGACATCAGAGGCCAAAGTTTATATACAAGAATAAAATTAAAGAATGACATTGAAGAACTTACTATCATCTTTCTTTTTTATCCAAAAAAAAAAAAAATCTTTGTTAGTATCTAAGATATAATACTGTGGCCTAGCACCTAAGTTCTGGGATGAATAATCCTTGAGATCCAGCAGCTCTTTCCTTTCACAGTATACTTAGCTCTTGAGGTCCTGGGACCTAAAATACATAAACATTCCTACAGTATTGGTTATAAGGTTCCCTACAACATAAAATTTCACAAATATTAAACTAACAAGAAATGAAGACCAGAGAGAGGAAGCCAGGGTCTTACTGGACTTTGAACCAAAAAACCAGATAGATGCAAGAACAGCATTTTGAAGATAGTGTTATATTGAAAAGAACACTGGATACAGAATCAAAGAAACTTGGTTTCTCCTTCTTGCTCAGCCAATCAGTCACCTTGGGCAAGCCACAGGGCATTCCTGGCTGAGGATATGGCTCCTCATCTCGAAACACCTACCTCTGCAGGGCTTCTGGAAAGATAAAATGCAAACTGTCCTTCACAGAGCCTTTGGTACATAATGAGCACTTAATAAACACTAGCCCCTTCTTCTTCTTCTCTTTCAGTTTTCAGAGAATGCAGACAGAAAGTGGATTCCCAGCTTTCTTGATCTGTGTCTGAGAGGCTCTATCTAGCTCCATTCTTAACATGAATAGTTCTTTCTAGACATCGACACGTTCTCCATTAGCCCTCAGCAATTTTCTCTCCATGCTGCTTACCAGATATCCAGAAAAGCACTGAAGCCCTCATGGGTTGTTTTTCAATATTTCAGAAAAATTAACAGTGATCATATACTTCATCAGTACAAGACTACACAGCTTAACTAAAACATCAAGTTTTTTTGTTTTGTTTTGTTGCTTTAGGCTGGAATATATGAACTCAGTTCTCTCATACTGATTTAACAAACCTTGGCTTCTCTCACATATTTAAAATTCTATCTCCCTAATTTTGTTAATAAAAAAATAAGGAAATCAACGCTTCCTTAATAAGTGTTCTTAATTTGGTGTGCCTGGTGGTGAAAAGACCGGAAAACCTAATGGCTTTATTTCAAAGATTTACATGGGAATCACTTGGGACCAACTCGGGTCTGTGGGACCACAATCTCCCAGGGGGAGTCCTTGACTTGTGGCTGTTTTTTGTTTGTTTGTTTGTTTGTTTTGTTTTGTTTTGTTTTTAAATGCCACAAAGACTCTGTGCACTCCTGGCCCATAACTACTGCTAATCTGTACTACCTTTAATATGGAATGGAAAAGGAGGAGCCATAGCCCTGACTTCTGACTATGACTGTCAGCTGCCCAAATGGACCAGGATTTGGGGTTGGATAATGCACACTGTGAATTTAAAATTATGGGTACCAATTGGTGAGAAGAAAGGTCCTTCTACACTCATCAGTGAGAAAGTGATGTATTTTCAGAAAACTTCTCACAACTTAAGAAAGACGGGGAAAATAAACCCCGCGGAGTATTTTAACGCAAATACTGTTCCTTAGGGTATAAGGCTAGAGTTTGTGATCATTTGATTGCTTGGGATGTAAGTATTAAGATGTACTATTTTAAAGGAAAAACGTGATCTTTCTAGAAACCAATGGGCACAATTACACTATTAACTAACACGTTTGGGTCTGGTTCTGGGTTGATATGGGATAGCAAAGTGCTACATTTAAACTGTGAGGAATGCAGGCATTTTCCCCACAGTCAGAAATGCTCCACACTGTCATGTACGTTTCACCACACAGTCCAACTTGATTTCTTAACCATGTACTTCATCTATTCACTCACAAATATTTATTTAGAATTGAGATACTTTTACATGCATACATTAAGCATGATCACAGTTATTATTCTAAAATAGCATGTAATGTAGTTGGAGCGACAGGACTAATCGTACGAGGGAAAAAAGCAAACTGTAAGGAAGCATAAAGTTTAGGACCCAATGGCGCAGATGCTGGCAGAATGGTGAACCAAACAACCAGAACATGTTAGAGTTCCATTGGAAATAACTATTCTGACAACATCATAGTATTCCTTCAGCTGATTTATGATAACATTTTGACATGTGATGCAATAAATCAAATCACCATTCAAATGGTTCTTTGAACATTTCTTTGTATGATTAGCATCCTTTATTCCTAAGCAATCTACACAGGCAAAAAATTAAGGATTGGACCTATTACTCACTACCAAAATACTTCTACGGACTTAAGCTCAATTCTGAGGTGAAGGCCAATCTTTTAAGTTTAAACTACGTGGACAAAGCATTTTCTTCCCTTTAGATGAATTCATTACAGAAGATATGTGGAGTAGAGGAGATCGTGTCAGGTCAGAAAGACTAGCTGGAGCACTGATTCTTGAGTCATATACTAAAGTCATATACTAAAGGAAGCAAGAGGAGAGGATGGTGGACAAAACAGCACACAAAAAGGCAGTTAGGTGAGAGTAAGTGAATGAGCTGCACACAGAAACAGCTCATACATTAATTTGATTATGGGAAGCAAATACCGGCAGTTTAAGCTTCTGAAATGATGGAGCTTAGGAATTAGGGAGAATTAGGATAGAAATGAATGCCAGTATGTGAAATTTGGATTTGACCCAACTGGCAATGATATGACTTACATGCTATTCAAAGAAGTAACATGGGAGAAACCCCACACCTCTTTTTACAAGTTCAACAATATCGCAGAGTCTCTCAACCCAGATGTACAGCATTTATAAAATATAGAAGTTTACACAATCGCCCTTATTCTGAGGTCACTTTACTCCTTAAAAAAGTGATTTTTATCTCTAATTGATATTTTGCTGTTTTAACACATCCATACACAATGCCCTGAAGTCAGAAGAGATTTAATGTGGTAAAATCAAGGATATGCTGTAAACAGAAGAATGTGGAAATGCAGAAATGATGTGGCCTGGAGATTGGCCATGGAGTCAAGAAAAAAGGCCTATATGTAGGTTCAGAAACTATGGTATCTGAGTCTTTAATCTGAACATCTTATTACAGGAAATATTATGCGCTATCTGTATATTCTTTGCACCTTTGACATCATTGCATGAAATGACTACAAAATCTTACTATCTTGGATTTAAAGTGTCTAAGATGCAGATTTCCAAAACTAGTTTTGGATAGCCTTTAAGCATAAGACTACTTTTTCAAAGACAGAAAGAGTAAACAAGAAAAGCATACTCTGCAAAAGGGCACACTACAATTAAGATTTTCTGACATGTCTTTTCCACATTTTCTAAAAATACATTTTCCAAAACATTTTTGTGTGCATTACTTCATAGTTAGGTAGGTAGAACAGTTGTTATTATTCTCATTTTACAAAGGAGGAAGGGATGACTCTCAAAGGCTGGGGCACCTGCGTGGCTCAGTCATTAAGCGTCTGCCTTCGGCTCAGGTCATGATCCTAGAGTCCTGCATCGAGCCCCACCACAGGCTCCCTGCTCAGTTGGAAGCCTGCTTCTTTCTCTCCCACTTCCCCTGCTTGTGTTCCCTCTCTTGCTGTGTCTCTGTCAAATAAATAAATAAATTCTTTAAACAAAACAAAACAAAACAAAACTCTCAAAGGCTAGTGGCAGCCAAGATAGAATTTAAATCCAGGCCTCCTAACTAGAAAATTCAGTGCTCTTCCCAGCCCACTCCACTGCTGTCCCATAAGAGCCTCTATAAGCCAAAAAATTTTAAGTGCTACACGACACTCTCAACTGTTAGATCTTAGCACAGACATAAGTGTGGCCAAGCATAAGAAATACTTTAATATAAAGTATGTATGGGGCAAGGAGGCGGATTCATAATGCTTTCCTCAGGCTCTCTTATTAACCCAAAATACTTTGTATTGGTGAATAGAAGGATGCTACGAAATAATTCAGGAGATAGGAAATGAACATGGACAGTAACATAAAGAATTAGAAAAATGAATACATCTTGCAGTTGCAATTGTTTCGGTAGGAGCACTACAGAGAAAAGCTCTCAAGAGTAAATCTTATGGCAGCGGCTGCTTTCGGTGGAACATGAAACAGGAGTGGGAATGGGCTAAAAAATAATAAAAACTTGAAAAAAAGTTAAAAGATGCATGTAACTTAAAACTAACATCTTTTTCTACACCGAAAGGTTAAATTGTGAGGTTGACATTTGCATTTGTTACGTTGTCAACGGTTTCTGTCTATCGGCATGTGTACAAACAATATCTAAAGATGTCATCTGCATATTTATACCAAAGGAGCTTATGAACAGGACCTGTCAGTATATTTTAACACCCTTCCAAAACGTCAGCTTTCATCAGATATGAACACAACATGTTTAATTTATTAGTTTGGTCTTAATATAAAAAGTTGACAATCATATGTCACTCTAACTATTGATAAGGTAAATACAGACTACAGGAAAATGTCAAAAAGTTATTGAAATATTTGCTGAAATACTACATCACGTTGTATTTATCAGCTCTTCTCTGCCAATGAATATGTCATATTTTCCTACATATGGCCATTTCTGGGAAGATGTATCCAATGGAGCATTTCAGAAACTTCATGCTTAAAGCATCTGAGTCGGAACACAGAAAACACATACAATAACACATGGCATTATTATTTTGCTCCACTAAAGTTAAACAAATCGTACTCAAAGAACGATTCATATGAGATGTAACTATTTGGTTAGAATACTTGTGTTTTCCTATCACTTACCATGGATGTTTAAAATTATAAATTCTTCAACTGAATTCACTAGACACTTACTGAACACCTACTATGTACTATATCTTTTTTAATTCTTCAGAAAACATGACAAGTGGAAGACCCAGGCTCCTCTCCTGAAGATCTTACAATTTGGTTGGAGTGATAAAATATAAGTAAGTCAAAATCGATAAATCATTTCAGTACTGACATGGAACCAATGTGTAAGTTGGTACAGGTTATAAACATACCACCAAGGCAAAAATCGATCATGATGGGAAAGATGATTACAAAAGACTCCTCGAAAGAAGTGGATAAAGGGCTAGGGATAGCAGAAATGGAGGATATGTCAATAGGAGACATATTTTACATTGAGCCAAAAGTTCCAATGCATGCCTATCATCTGAAATGGCATGTAGAATAATAGTTTTAAAGCAATTTGAAAACTTCCGCCAGTCTTGAAATGCCAGGCATTCCAATTTCCAAAGTTGTTCACTAACACGGTTCACGGACTGTAGGGAGCATGGAGCTTGCCCCCTGTGTATTTGAGTTAAAGAAGCAGAGACACAATGACTTGCCCAGTGGCACTTAGCTAGTTAGTATCAGAGCTGACACCCAAAGTCAGAACTCTAGACCCTTAATTCAGGGTATTTTCCACTGCGTCACACTGCCTCTCTTGGTTCACAACCTGCCTGAAATAAATGTACATTGGTTAGTGAACCAAGTGTTCTTTAAACTTTACGTGTTGGAACTCACAGAGACTGTAGTGACTCTTTAAAGATACATGTCACAAAGCAGTATGAGTCAGTAGCTTTAGAGTCAGACAGATTTGACTTCAAGTCCTGGATCCAAATGATGAGACCTTGGGAAAGTGTCTTGGCTCTTCGTAACCTCCTATATCTGAATTAAAAACTAGCTGGGAAGAATATATGATACACAACACGACGTTCAGTTTGTTACAAGTCCTCTTTGTTACTTCTCTCTCCCTCTCCCTCCCCAGTCCTCATCAGTCATCCTTCTAGACTGAGGAGTTTTCAAACAGCAGTAATTTTGCCTCAAGATATTTTTTTTTGCCTAGAGACATTTTTTTGATTGCCACGACTAGAGTGGGGTGGCCGTGATCTACTGGCATTTGGTGGGTAAAGGCCAGAGATGTTGCTAAACATCCTAGGAGTCACTGGACAGCTTCCCCTCATCCCCAATAAAAAATATCCAGCTCCAAATTTTCATAGTACTGAGGTTAAGGATTTTTGTTCTAGACCAAAGAGAAAGACTACCCATTACTATTAGTTTTCCATTAGAAAAGAGATCATACTTTTTCTGCCCCCAAAGACAACATCCTAATTTACCAAAGTATCAAAATCAAGATAGAAACACATCAGATACCCAAACTGGGGTACAAAGAGCACAAAAACACAATTGCATTAATAGTCCTTGCTATATGGATTCTTCTATTTGCATGGGATAGATTTGCACGCAGATCTATATTTCCAGAGACATGGAACGATTATTTCCTTAGAATCTCCTTGGGGGGTAACAATTAGTTAAAAAGTTATAAATTCCTCAATCTTTATGAATTTCTCTCTTTTTCATTTAACTGGAGGACCAGAAAATTCTTTCGGCAAATCTGAACTTAATGACAACATCAGTTTGTACTTTGAGATCTTTCTTAGTACCACCTAGTTTCCAAAAAGACATTCCGAGCATCAGGATATAGCAAAAGCCGCAGATCTTTGCACGACTCCCAACGAACGGGCACCCCAGGCAGTTGCTGGCGGCGTTCTCACCCTTCTGGTGCATACCTGGGAATTTCCCACCCTCTCCCTTACACTTCTATTCTCCCCGACTCCTATTTTCTCTTCTTTTTCTTTTCCCTGCTGTCTGTGCCTCTTGTCACTTGCCAGTGACAGTTGTTTAGCTCCAGTCATGACAGAACTCAAAGGACAAAATGCCTGGTTGCAGCGGCAAGGTTTCAGGAACGCTTTCTGCGAGCTAGGGAGGAGAGAGGTAGGAAGACAGTGTATTTTAATTTGTGCGCTCTAGGTGCTATTCCTACAGCAGGAGAAAAAAGATTTTGCAGAGGTAGTATTAGAGGAGCCCCCATTTCGAAAACGTTATCAAAGGCTCAAGAAATATAGCTGCTCATAATCTATTTGTTAATATTTTTTAAAAAACAGAGTATTTCTAATTTTGCTGGGTTTAAATCATTCCTCTTTGGAGTGGAAAGTGAATTCTTAAAACAAAGCGGCTATTGTGAATGAATTTGGTCTTAGAGATTTCTCTCAGAAAATGCCACAAGATGGTATATTTTAAGTATGGGAGTGAGCCACACTGCCATCTACGGCCATGTGAATTAGAAGGCAGGATTCTGCTACTTTGGCAATCTCTGAAGACTATGAAAATAGAAAGCCCTTCCGTTATAGAATGCCCTGACAAAAATCTTGCCCCAAATCTCTATTTTCAAGACACAGGGAAAGATTATTTCCTTAGAATCTACCTGAGGGGGTAATAATCAGCTAAAAAGACATAAATTTGTGAATCTTAGGACATAAACACTTTGAAATTACATCCTTTCATGAAGATAATCTGACTTGATTGATGACATTGATAATCTGACATGATTGATAAACCAAGGCTCATCAATCAATTTCCTATGTTTAAGAAAAAAACCTGAGAAAATAAGAATGATTTTACTTTAAGAAATAGAATAGGCTTTAAGATAATTTAAGACACAAAAGAGTATTTTTTCCTAATCCGAGTCTTTTTTGATTGCAGTTCAAAAATAGTTATAAGTTATTTCATAATCGAAAACTTTAAATACCGTTTGACATGATGATCATAAGATTTAAGTTGGTATCATAAGCTATGGGTTACATAAAATTAGACATTTTTCAACCCAGCCACAAAAGGAACTTCAATTTTCTCTCAAACAAGAGAAATCCTCTAGTAATTCTACTATCAAGTTGTAAGTTATTTTCCCCACACCAATGCACAGCTATCATCATTTGGAACCAAGTAGATTTTCTCTTTCTTTCTGTTCCAAATTCACTCGGCTTACTGCCAAGAGAAAATACAGACACGGGGGAGGCAAAGAGCAATTCTGTTAAGATCAATGAAGATGTTGGCCATAACAGAATCCTATTTATCCATCACATCCGTACTTCTTTTTCTGATTAGAGATTACTAGCAATTTCTTGACAATTCTTGTATAAAATTAAGTTACAATCAGTCTTCTAAGACTTCACAAGGAAAGGAAAAAATATATATGTATATATAGGCTTTCCTACTAAATCTAAAACAACACACACACACACATCCTTTATAACTACTTCATTCTTAAAAGGGGTTTTAATATGCCTATTTCCAAAGCAGTTAAAAGTGAATATTTACAGACAAAAAAAAATTCACATGAACATGTTCTATTGCCACTGGCTTAAGAGGTCAAAGGCACAGTCTATTTAGCAGTATGAAATTAAAGGCTGAGGGTTTTATTTTGCTTTAAGCCCAAGTGAAAATTTAAAATGTTCATTTTGCCACTTAGGGAGAAAAATTTTGCTATGCTGTGTTCTGGTTATGGCTGTATGCCTTGGCTTCTCTGTTTTCCCCAAATAAAGTTTATCATAGCACATAACTTTAAACCTACAGGAAATTAATTTTTAAGCAATTTCTTAATTGATACAAAGGAAATGGGGGCCACTGTTACTGTCGGATACCAGATTTGCCAACTTAGAAAGCTTGTGTAAAGTAATAGCATTAAAGACTTAAAAGAAAAAAATGAAAATAAGTTCAAAATGGCACTGCAACTCTCAGGAAGGAAGAGCTTCATCTTTCCAGATGCTTCACGTAATATAAAGCAACCACATTACCCAGCACGTGTAGTCTTTCAATGGCTCTGAACCACAACTGAGATAAAGGCTGAGCTCAGCTTAACCTGCAAGGCTTTGTTGGGCTCTCAAGCTTGTCCAATTCTGGTGCCCACGTCACCCTGTACCAGTTAAATTATAAAGTCTGGGAATGGGTACTGGGCCTCAGGATTTTCTACAGTGCCCCAGTGATTCAATGTGCAGCAAGTTTGGAACCAAGGCACTAGCCCTATACTTTACATCTGATGCGGTATCAGACACGCTAGGCCTCCCGTTCCTCCCTTCCGTCATACTACCCTTCCCTTTGCTTCCCTGTACTTCCAGCCTGAATCAACCCTGCTTCTCTTGTGTTCATTCTCATCCTTCAAGTCTCAGATTGGGTGTGACCTGCACCTTCACTTCAGGTTGGATGTCCCTCCCTGAAAGCATGCCCTTTCACACCCTATCCCATCAAAGCCTTTCCATTTTCACTTGCCACATTATTATAAAGACCGTGAGCTTCGTGAAAAATATGTTTTACTCATCTTTGGACCACTTACTCAATGCTGGACACATAATAGATACTAAGCACATGTAAATTGTTTACAGTAATCTATACCAAAACAACAAATTGTTCAAAGCCACCAAAATTCAAACTAACTTTAATGAAGTGGATAAAGAGAACATGAGCAGGAAAGTTCTCTCCCTCAGCTTCCTCATTTGTTCTTTATTTTTTTTTCACCATTTATTTATGTAAGTCATCTCTATGCCCAATGTGGAGCTCAAACTCACATCCCCGGGATCAAGGGTCTCATGTTCTTCTGACTGAGCCACCCAGCGCCCCCCCATTTGTCCTTTAGTTTGAAATTAATTCTAATATTATTTGTTTTGCTAGTGAAAATTGGATTTAAATCATTTTAGCTTCCACCATATACTTTCTAGGTGTGTACTATCTTGCGTTATATATTTGGGTATATTCTAAACCAAATTCTCAGTATATGACACTGTTTGGAACTTTTAAATTATAAAGCTATCTGATTGTCTTTAGGTATGCCAAAGTCAATTCTTCATTGCTATTAATGACAATATTTAACAGGTACTATAGAATTTTCCCCCTTATCTTTCTCAATGCTGGTATGTATGTTAGACCAGTGACATAGCAGTGCAAAGACTCCTGATAGTTTCTGGGAAATGTCCATTGTCAGAAATTAGGGACAGAACGGGAAGGAAATCCAAAGTACAAAATTTAACATATATATTAACTCTAGATGAAAACTCAGCACAACCATAACTCATATGATACATAATAAAATGATATAAAATAACATATAGTACCATGATTCGTCTACCTTTAATTCTGAATCTCCTACCACAAGGCCAAAGAGAAACTGCTTTTATAGATTAACTTCTAAGATGTTTTTTTACAAAACAAAATGCAATAGAATATAAAAGCAAAGCAACTTAGAAGGTCATATCTGAGAATAAGGTGGAAGACGTCAAGTCTCTATCCTTTGTGTAGATGCCAGTGAGTCTACTGAACCACTGAAAGAGGGTTTACATTTTTAGGTTACTGAAGGAATCTTCTGGCTTTACCAGAAGTTCACCTCAGAACTCCTTAATTCTAGGATCACCACTTGTGCATAGCGAAGTCACTGACTAAAAATCCGTGCCATTCTCAAAGTCCTTGCACAGTTCTTATTTTATTTGACATTCCTATTTACCCATTAGGTAGGCAGAACCGATATGAGGATCTAAATTTGCAGATCCAGAAACTGTAGCACGGATGAATATGCCATGTCTGAGGTCTCAAGCCTCCAGTTTCCGGGCTGTTCTCACAATTTCACACTTCCTCTACTGATGAAGTAGTCCATGACCAAATTTACCTTGCATACACTATTAGAAAAATATGGGGTGGACCATTTCTAACAAATGCCTAAAAATAGATACACGATTGTTTTGAAGTGTAAATAAAGCCGTCAAATAGGGGCCCTGGATCAGACAGCATTTGAAATGAATAGCACAGAATCATGTTCTTAAAAAAAAAAAAAAATGGAGAAAGAAAAATTTAAGCTTCGCTGAAACTAAATAGAATCTAATCTGTAAGATTCTAACTACGGAGATAGTTTTTTCCTTTCTAAGCTCCACTTTAAAAAGCACATATGTCCATAAATAAGACATTCCTATTCTTACTTCACTTGAAATTTCTTTGTAGACTAGGTTTATATGAGAAGATCGAGATAAGAAAACAATGAAACAAAAAAGGTCAGTCATTCAACATGCAGAGATGCAATGTTCCATTACAAAAGTCAGAGTATCAGGTAACAAACTCAGAAGAGATTAGCAAAGGGGTCTCTTGTTTTAGAGGACAGAATACATTTTTCAGGAACTCATTTCATTTCTATAATCAGACATTTTACATGCCACGCAATGTAACTTTCCAAACAATAAAATCTGATACTCCATTTTAAGAATGCACTAATCGATCAAATTCTTCATAACCAATAATAAAAATCTCCGTTTTCTGTTTTCTTTTGTTTTTTTCAATTATTTATTTATTTATTTATTTATTTAAGTTGGGCAGGAGGCAGGGCAACGGCAGAGGGAGAAGAAGAGGGAGTCTCAATGCGACACCACGCTGAGCTTGAAGTCTCTTGTGGGCCTCGATCCCAGAGATCATGACCCGAGCCCAAACCAAAAGTCAGATGCTCAGCCAACTCTACCACCCAGGTGCCCCCCCATTTCCATTTTCATAGTAGGTTTCTACGTCCCAGAGATAACTTGTTGTAAACCATACTCAACAGTACCAAATGGAGAATGAGAAAATCTGGCCCGTTCCTTAGAATCTTCTATGATGGAGACTGACCTATAGCAGTTTTTAAGAATTTGCAAAAACATGAGGGGCCTCAAGAACTAATCAGATACAGTAAGGATAGAGTCCCATTTCTTGATGTTCCTGAATCTGACCACACTTAAGCATTTCAGAGGGATTTCTAGAAAAGCTTTTAATCTATGATCCTATGAACTTCTTCAAAGAAAAGCCAAAAAAGCAATTTGACTCCACATTTGCTATTTGCTTTTACTCTTAAATATGATCCTTCCATTTTGGGGAACTAAAACACACAAAGTTAAACAACACAACCTAAGCAAAAAATGAGACCATCTCTACACGTGGTCTGTTTCCTGGTACGCTTTCAAGGACTTGGAATCTAGAGAAAAACGTCTCTGGCTGAATTCTCCTCTAGCCCCATTTCAACTTCTTGCACAGGAAAGCTGAAAATAGTCGACCTGGCACCTGGCCAAGCTCTTCAACTACTATCCCACAGTTTAAAACCCTTCACCTGAGAGATCACTTGGGCTCGTCTTCCTCACCAGCAGCTCAATGCTCCTGAAAGCGATATTCTAAGTCAGCAGGGCCTAATCTGTTTTAAGCTTTGTTCTGAACCTCACAAATGTGGAACTAGATAAAAGACAATAACAAGGGCAAAGTAAAAAAGTAAAAAAGAAGCAAGTAAAAGTCAGAACCACCCTGTGTCATTCCTAGTTGCTAATTCACTTCAATGTAGCAAGGCAAAAAACTGACACACTGTATTAGAATATTTTTATAACCCTAGGGCTTAAGTAGGAAACCTCTAGTTCAGTCAGTGGTGTTACATAATGTGGTCGGTCGTTGAGTTTCAAGATCCCTAGAACATAATCTTTAAGAGGGTGATCAACATGTGGGCAAGGGTCTTGTGTGGAGCCATGATCTTGAGGCTTTAGGCTGCTCCGGCATCATCACTACCAGAGCATCACTGTACCATTTCACGGTTCGGCATCTACCAGGAGAGTGACTGGCGAGGACTCTGATAAAAAAGCATTTCATTTAAAAATCAATTAGCTACTTTTCTTTCCAAGGAAAGTATACCATACGTGAAAAATGAGAATGACTCAAAGGCAAAACCAAGTAAAAAGGCATGTCTCTTAAACTACTTAGTACTTTTCCCAGAGAATTAAACAGGGTTTCCACAACTCTTGATAACACAGCCTGTGACCATATATTTACAGAATATCAGACTGTTTTTGACCATGGGACAGTTTATAAGCAACCAGTAAAAAGTTTACTATTTATGAGCAAACAATTTAACATTAAAACAGAGCTGGCTTTTTGACGATGGCAATTAGCTTCTTCATGTTCCAAACACCAAATAACATTTCCCCATTAATTTTTAAACCAATGTGGCTTTAACTTAAAATAAACTGTACATCAAAAGAATGGAAAATAAACAGCCAGGAACACAATTTGACGAATTGGATTTATTTAGTTTATTTATCTAAACAGGGACCATTGGATCTCTTTAATAGGCTGACAGTCGCACTGGTCTGGTTAATAAAACATTCAACAGTGTCTTCAGCCAATACAGAAATGCAAATCCCATCAGAAATATTTTATTCATGAGGCAGTAATTTCAGTTACTACCAATGCCTTAAAAAAAAGAAAAGAAAAAAAAGCCACTCTGCAAATAAACAGTGCCATCTAGTGACTAACAATGAAGCCAAATTCGCCACAGGCATTTATGATTCACCTTTCAAAAATCTTACCTGTTTTTACCTTTCCTCTCTTTCTTAGGTGAGATCAGAGAAGTTAGGCAAACCAAGCAAACAGAAAAGTCGATAATAATTTAAGTCATTTAAGAAGGATTATAAGCAGAGACAACTACATTAAAACCAGCAAGCTTTCTATTCTTTTGTTTGTTTTGAAGCAAGTTAGCACTGTAAAATATACACTCCATCTGCTTAGAAAACTCAAACTGCTAGAAATGCCATAATGTCATGACAAAAATTTACTCCTTCTGCCATAAAATGGCACTATAACTTTAAATCCAATGGGTAAAAACAAAATTTGTAAGTTAAGGTAGGAATAAATATTCCAATAAAACTGCAAGGTCCAATGAGAGATCTGACACCAATTAAATAACTTATATGCCCAGAACGTGTGAGTGTGTCACACAGATGGATCTACATCAGTATACACTTCAACATGGTGAATGACTACAGGGGACGTGGAAGTTATTTTCGTAGGTGATTTATTTCTACAGGAGCTAAAGACAATGGTCTTACGCCCAAAACAGTCACCAAAAAAAAAAAAAAGGAAAACAGTGTCAGAGCTTCCAAAGTGAAGAAAATCTACCAAGGCCAACTTAAAATTCAGTATGTAACACCAATGATAAAATATTTAATATATACTACTGTTCTATTCAAGTATACATGGTGGCAGAAGGGTCAAGAACATGAACCTTTTACAGCACCTTGGAGTAGGAGACCACAGTGACACACACACACACACACACACACACAGATCAGCTCCCTTCTGGCTTCACTACAGCCAAAAGTCATTTTTGGATTCTTCTCTGTTGGGTGGGTCCATTTCCTGTGTCAGCCTCTGGAATTATTGGAGGCTCCATGAGTAGAAGATATACCAGGGTCATTGCCTAGAATGAGAATCCTACAAACAAAGAAGGCCGCTTTCCTGATGATTTTTTTCTTTTTAACAGTTTCATACAGCAGGGCCTTAGAACAACTGTCTTAAGGAAATAACTACAAACAAGGAAAATCGCGCATGTACACATCAATGTAGTGTTACCTTCTCCCTTAAGGGCCAAGTCATATCAAGGAAACTAATATAGTCTTCAGTTTGTGATTAAGAAATATTGAAAATGTAAAATGAGTTCGGTTTTAGACCAGATATGGAGAGCCATGAATAACTGCTTGCCTTGCCAATATTAATATATCTTCCATGGCAGAGTAGCTTAGAAAAAAAAATCTCAGTGGTGTCTAATTTTGGAGTTGTAAAATCTCCATAATGACAGGTAACAGTATCTTTCTCATATAACTGTGAATTAATTGAGTAATGTATTTAAAGTCTTCAGCCTTGGGCGGCCTATGATTTTATTTCTCATCACATTCAAACACAGAAAAAGTACAACAAAAATGATCCAATGAGTCACAATAAAAATGTAATTCCAGGGCTATTTTAATAAGAGCCAGAATATTGTTGAAACACTTTGACTTGGTAATCTGCCCTCTGACAAATGACCCGATGAAATAATCCTGTTCTAATATGTTCATCAGAGCACAATAAACTGCAGAGGGAGTAAATGGAAAATATATCACAATTCAACAAAAGATGAACTAGTATTGGTAGCTGAAATATTATGCACCCACTAAAATGATTCTGAATTTATAGAACTGAAAAATACCAATGTTAGAATCGTGTATTATAAAAAGGTGGAAAAAACATGAGTTGAGAAACATCATTATTATGTAAAATAAAACAATAAATTATGCAAGGGAGAGGGGAAGAGAAGACTGGAAGAAAACAAATCAAAATGTAAAATATGGATCTTTTGGGGTAATAGGGATAAGGTTTTTTTCCTTCTTTCTGCTCTTCTTTATTTTCAGAATATTCTATAATAAGCAGATAATATTTTTACAGAGAATCAAAAAACAAATGTAATGTCTTAAAATGGTAAGCATATTTATTAAGTGCAAATGGTGTAAGAAAATTTCTTTTCTAGAATGGTTCTGTCCACTTTGGCTGTCTTATTTCCTTCTACAATGCACTTATGTGCCTGCAAGAAGGATAAGTTGGTGCTGTAATTACAACATATTACCACTGACACTATCTAAATCTCTAAAACAGGATTTCATCATTTTCTACAGCTTCCATAGAAGAGAAGTGAAATATCCAACAGAGTCATAAGAACAGAAAAGACAAAATGTAAACAGAAGCATCAAGTTCCTGACCTTTCAACAAAAATCAAAATTTAACAGAGTTCAGCTTTCTCATTTGCATTTCTTTAGTCTATCTTAGACTTAAAAAAAAAAAAACAAAAAAACAGAATACGGCTACCGGCTTCACTCATAAACTCGGATACTCAAGTTGTCCATTCACCTGTTAAAAGAGAAGAGTGCAGGTAGTAGCAGTAAAAGCTTCAAGCTGTTCCACAACATCCTTTGAACCCTGACCTAAGGGACCAACTCCGATAGTCTGCAGGTAGTTGGGTTTCTAGGACCATTCAGCCTCACTGCTGAGACTGTCAATAGAAGTGCCATTCTCTGATGTAGACAGCTTTGCACTAGCAGCTGGTCTAACAATCACATCACATAGTCTGCCAAACAGGCAAAGGACAGCATTCGGGCACCAATGACCTGGGATAGAAGTGAACTTGAGACGGGGGCTAAAAAGCTCTACTTCTAACATTCATTACAATCAATTCCTCCACCCCCAATACTGGATGTGTGTGTCCGTCTTAAAGGAAGTTCAGCTTTGTTGCAAGAAAAAAGAATATGCAACTACACAAATAAACCACAAGATGGCGCCAGAACCACAGTACAATATCAGAGACGTGAAAGGCATTCAACATACCATATCAGAGACGTGAAAGGCATTCAACATACCATGCCCTTACATGACTTTTGGAAACTTACCCTGGGACATCATGTACTTGTTCCTTCTTTTTCTTCTTATGAGACTTGGTCAAACATTTTATACAGTGCTAGGATTTTTGTTTGTACAAGTTTAGGGGTTTTTTTTTGGTTTGATTGATTTTATTTTCTTAAGAAATAAACAATAATCTTAAACTTGAAAAATTCTTTACGATGTATCACCCCCTTTTGGTTGGTTCATTTTCCTGGACTCCCTGACATGACACTTCTCTGATCCTACACCAACATTAAAGACAGAAATTACCAGAACAATTTAAATATATGAATTCTGATTAAAAAATGTTTTCAAATACATATAGAGGACATTAAATCAATTTTTATGGAAACGTGAAGCTGGAGATGGGGGATTGGCAAGGATCATGGAGAAAACATAAGAAAGTGGCCCTGACTCTGATTCTGGCCCTGACTCTAAACAAAACCATGACTTTAAGGGAAGTCATTTGGTCTTCCTGGTCCTCCAATTCCTCATCTAAAAAAAGATGATTGGATTCTAACTTCTCTGGACCTAATGTTCCTAACTTACACTGGGACCGTAAGAAGCCAAAGATGAACAACAGGAGGTTATTGTAGGCCAAATCCCCAGGATCATGGAGTCAGGCAAGTGAACATAATCATCAGGAACAGCAACAGTATAAAAAGGGAACAGAATGACGACCATTGCCTTCCCTTAACTTCCCACAATTACGAATACAAACTATAACCTGAATTTTAAAATCTTTTAAGTAGTTATTTACTCAGTTACAAATTAAAATCTATGATATGAGTCACTGTAAACAGTAGACAATTATTTTTTAATTTCCAATTATCTGCTCAATAGTAATAAGCATTAAAAGTACACTCAACTTTTACGCCAGTCATGACAGAGTAATTGGTACAAGACTAACCCTCCCACTCTAAACAACTATAAAGATGGACGAAATGTATGGAACAATTATTTTCCAAAACTGGGCGATAGGCAGAAGTGCAATCCTCTGGAGAAGAGAAGCACTTGAAGTGAGCCTTAACAATTGCTATGGTTATCAGCCTGTAGGTACTTTCTAGAAAACAGCATGTGGAGAGAAAGCCCAGAAGGAGCAGAGGGTGTCACTGAGCTTAAGAGGCAGACACTGGAATTTGGGATTGAGATGGGGAGAATTTAGCAGGAGAAATTAGCTCCTTCCTTAGAGAAGGGAGTTACACAGAAAAGGTGTTCCAGAAATCTATAAACGGGTCTCCTTCAGTTACGGCCAAAAATGAATTTGCATATGCAGAGGGCAAGATCCCACAGGGTCTTGCAGAGAACAGGTATGTGGGGCTGTGGATGGCATGGAGATTCTGGAGGTCACCCAAAGCAGGGAGAATTCTGACCAAACTTAAGTTTGAGCAGTCACTGAATGTGCCAGTCATTCAAGTGGAAGCCAAGAAACGCCGCACCCCAAAAGTAGGTCTACTCTAGACACATCCTTAAAAACTTTAACAGTAAGCCTTGAGAGGATTGATCGGCTCTGTTAGTAAGTTACTTGCTTGTCTAAATAAAGCTCAGCATTCTCTAAGGGGCACCTGGCTGGCTCGTCAGTAGAACATGTGACCACTGATCTCAGGTTGTGAGTTCAAGCCCCACGCTGGGCACAGAGCTTACTTAACAAAAGAAAAAGAAAAAAATTCTCCAAAACATGCATTAACAGCAGAGGTGGTATCAAGCCATGGAGGCAAACACCGGCACTTGGGAAGACAAAGAATTTTAGATATTTCAAAGACACGGGGTCCTCCAAAGGCTCATAGTATGTACAGATATACAGTATATCTGTAGCATTAAAATCTCATGGGGGTGGGAGGAAGAAGGGGCAATTAGAAAAAGAAAGTCTAGGGCGCCTGGGTGGCTCAGTGGATTAAGCCTTTGCCTTCGGCTCAGGTCATGATCTCAGGGTCCTGGGATCGAGTCCCGCATCGGGCTCTCTGCTCAGCAGGGAGCCTGCTTCCTCCTCTCTCTGCCTGCCTCTCTGCCTACTTGTGATCTCTCTCTGTCAAATAAATAAATAAAATCTTTAAAAGAAAAAAAAGAAAAAGAAAGTCTAAAAAGGTTCCTTAGGGGGATGATGACAAAGAAAAGGTTGAGATGCAGCACTCTAAAGGAAACAAACAAAATCTAGGCTTTTAACAATGTATGATAAACAATACCAAGCATATGATAATAAAGTTCCTAGACATATGAAGAAGCAATGGAACAGAACAGAAAGTCTACAAGCTGACCTGGATTTTATTCAGCAGGCAATGAGCAGTCCACGGGATTTTGTGGAACAATGTGACAAACTCAGATCAGTGTGTTAGAAAGATAATTCGAGACTGGTGCAGAGGGTGCTTTAGAGCAGGAGAAGAGCAGAATGAGGAAAGGCTACTACAAACATCGAGATGGAAAAACACGAGAGCTTCCAGTAGTGGAGATGAAAGTGGGAGAGATCTGCCAATTCTGTGATGAACCGAGGTGCAACATGATGGCGAGGAAGAGATTAAGATAACTCGGAAAGGACTAGAACTTGTCAAATTTAAGTGTGTGCGCTTAAGGGATTCTGGAGTAAAGCAAGTAGTAAAAATTATGAATCTAGAACTACAGAGGTCTGGGTGAGCAATACAGGTTGGTATAGACACGGTCACTGAAGCCACAGGAGTAGATGATGCCACACGGGGTAAGACAGTGGGAGTAAGTGGAGAAGCCTGAAGAACCCAGTGTCTATGCAACAGGCAGAGGAGGGGGAGGGGCCAAGACAAGAAAACAAGTAGATGATGAGAGTCAAAGAAAGAGTATTGGGCTGTCCTCTGCCCATCCTCAATGGTACAAATTCGTCAAAGTCCCAATGTCACAAGGGGAAGAGCACAACTCCTTCATTTGCAATAACGTTGCAAATGAGACACGAAGGACCACCTGTGCTATTTTTCTTGGGGTTCGGGGGTTCTGGGTATATCACCATAAGAAAGTTAACAAATATCTTTAAGGAGATAACCTTCATTGCTTTAAACATTAGAGAATTAAATATAAAAAGAAAATATGAACCAAAAGGGAATTATGTACCTATTTTCTATACTCTGTTCCAATACCTTGGGTGGTGTAGTACGGAAAAGGGGAGGAAGCAACCAAGGAAGCGTCAGAGGACCACTCACTTCTCAAAGGCCCCCAATGGCTTCTCATCAATCCAGAGCAAAAGCCAAAGTCTTCACTATGTCTACGATGCCCTTGTAGATCCCCCCTCTGCAAACACAGGCGCCTCTTCCGCTTTCACTCATGCTGCAGAGAACACCCACGATCACTCACTCGTTTACCCACTTTATTTTCATTTATAGCACTCATCGCTCTCTGAAATTATGATATAGATGTATTTATTTCTTGTTTTAGCCACTAGAATTTAAATTCCATGAGAACAAGAACTTTATTTTAACCCCAGCTTTTTCCAAGCATGCAGGGCAGTGTCTTATACACTGTCAGGCCTGACAATGATGTGCTGAATGGCATCCAGAGTCAATCTGAACTTCTTGGTTCTGTCACGTGTAAAATGGGGAGAGTGAACCACATCTACTCTGTCTACTCCTCGTACAATGAAACGAAGTAGTGTACGTTAAAGCACTTCATAAACTCTAAGTCACTGTACCATGGAAAGTGGGGGGGAAGTGGTAAAGGAAGCTTGCTGACGCAGTAGAAGAAAGTCGTGCTAACAATTACCCACATAAACACATGAATTTTTAATGATAGCCTGGAGAATAGATGTTCGGATCACAGCTACTGGTTCCATTTTTCTTTAGAACAACAACAACAAAAAATGCCTGAGAAATACTTACCCAAGCACACACTATCCAAATCCTAAAGAACTCTACCCAGATTATATTCCTCAGGAGATAAAAACACTAAAGGCTGAGCTAGCTGACTTATAAGCAACAGAAACAATTTAATCTCTGAAAAAAATTTTAAGAAGAAAAGACGAAAACCAAATTCAGTGTTATGAGGTGAATCGTGTCGATCTCACTTCATATGTTGAGGTTCTAAGTTTTAGTACCTCGGAAAGGGACTGCATCTGGAGAAGAGTTAACCGAGTTACAACAAGGTCAGGAGGGTGGGCTCTAATCCAGCGTGATGGGTGTCCTTATAAGAAGAAGAAATCAGGACACAGACACAGACAGAGGGAAGCCCACGGGAAGACTCAGGGAGAAGACAGCCTTCTCCAAGCCGAGGAGAGAGGGCTTAGGAGAAACCAACCCTGCTGACGCCTTGATCTCAGACTCTCCGCCTCCAGAACTGCGAGAAAATAAATTTCTGTTGTTTAAACCATTCAGTCTGTGGTACTTTATTATGGCAGCCCTTACAAACTAATATAATTTGTTATTTTAGAAACCAAGAGAGAAATCTTTGTAGTTTCATAAAGATGAGGTTAGCAAACTAAAATAATCCTCATAAATATTTCACTTTACTTTCATCATTTATATTGAAACATTAATTTTAATTAGAATTGTCTAAGTATAAATTTGAGTTGTCAAATTCTCAAATCAATTTAAATTTTCTCATTAGATCTCATATTCTCCCTAAGAGTACCCACCTTTCGCAAAGCAATTAGAGAAGGTTTTATCTAGCACAGAGCACAGGAGCTAGGCTCTGTTATACTTCTTTTCTGAATGTCAGCGCATTGTGGATTCCAATTTTTTTTTTTTAAAGAATTTATTTATTTGACAGAGAGTAAGAGAAGGAGAGAGAGCACAAGCATGGGGAGCAGCAGAGGGAGAGGGGGAGGCAGGCTCCCTGCTGAGCAGGGAGCCCGACGCGGGACTCGATCCCAGGACCCTGAGATCACGACCTGAGCTGAAGGCAGAAGCTTAACCCAATGAACCACCCAGGTGTCCCCCCCATTTTTTTTTTAATTAATAAAAACACAATTTAAAAGGCAACTGCATCAGAGTCTCTGACATAGCCTATCTCAACTTCTTAGGAAATATCCACCAAAATATAAAATAAACATGCCTAACTGCAAATCACCTTATCTCCAGATTCTAGGGGTATTTCTACTGGGTCTGGTACCGCTATAGTCTAGAAGTAAAACACTTCAGGCAAGAACAGAGGCAGAAATACTCTTATCACTTCTTGACTTTCTTTATGAATTTGGACCCCCGGGTCAGCAATGAAGTCGATTCACATACCAAGACATGACTTCTCTGTCATTTACTGGTAAAGTAAAGCTCAGTTCTTTCTTCATCTGTATCTTTTTTTTATTTTCTTTTTAAGATTTTATTTATTTATTTAGCAGACAGAGATCACAAGTAGGCAGAGAGGCAGGCAGAGAGAGAGGAGGAAGCAGGCTCCCTGCTAAGCAGAGAGCCCGATGCGGGGCTTGATCCCAGGACCCTGAGATCATGACCTGAGCTGAAGGCAGCGGCTTATCCCACTGAGCCACCCAGGAACCCCATCTTTTTTGTTTTTAAGTAGTAAAATACACATAATTTAAGATTTGCCATCTGAACCATTCTTAAGTGCACAGTTTCATGGTGTTAAATGTATTCACCTATTAAGCAGCCATTCTTTAGAACCTTTCGTCTTGCAAAACTGAAACTCTGTACCCATTAAACAGTAACGGCCCATTTCCCCCTCTCTCCAGTCCCTGGCAACCACCATTCTCCTTTCTGTCTCTTATCTTTGACTACTCTAGGAACACAACATAAACAGAATCATATACTATTTGCCTTTCATGATTGGCCTATTTCACTTAGCATAATGTTCTCAAGCATGTCATGTCATGTCATAGCATAGGATACATTAGAATTTCCACCATTTTTAAGGCTGAATAATATCTCATTGCGCACCATGTTTTGTTTAGCCACTGATCTGCTGCTGGACACCTGGGTCGCTTCCACCTTTTGGTGTCGTGGATAATGCTGCAATGAACATGGGTGTACAAATATAAAAACTCTGCTTTCAATTCTTTTGGAAATATACTCAGCAGTGGAATTGCCCAGCTCTAGCTTCCATACTCCTATTACTTTCTAATTACTAATTATTTCAACACTCTATATTTAAATATGCGTTCTTAAGTTTGCTCTTAAGTGGGTAGAGCTGAAAGTCGGACATATAGGGGGAGAACACTTCACACTCTCATGGGGCAACTGGTATAAAGAATCACTTGTATCAATTATTAAGTGAATTCCTTCTGTCCTTGTGTGGGAGGAGGGTAACATATTCCTTCAAGACTCTAATACAGTCTATGGCGCCTACCCCAGGAGAAGAGTGCACATAGAAATGGACGTCCAAAAATACCTATATAATTTCAGGACATTCATGCGCCCCTGAAGTCCATCTATGAACACTGCACCCGAAAGGCTGCAGATTAAGAAAGGCCCAAAACTGGATTCCAGAATTCTCCTAAATGCTAAGTATAAATACACACTGTCAAAACCCAGAAGACGTCGCGCTTCGGATCCATCTGTGAGTCAGGAATCCAACACACCTCATATTCCACCATTAGCTAGCTCTTTGGGTATTTTTAGGCCCCCCCACAAGCCACAGACAATGGAAGCTGTGCTGTCTCCTGCACCGGCTCCTGGAGACGATGCTCATCGGACTCACTGAGGCGTGTGGCGGAAACGACAGAAAACACAGGTGAAGACAGATGAAAGAGCGGTAAATATGACAGAGGGGGAGTCTGACTCACAAAATCTGTTTCAAGTTTGCCCATTTCTTGCTTGTAGCTTCGCATCCTGTTGCTGTACATTCCTCGACTCTGGGGTGGTATCTCTCGGACTTCCAGATCCATCTGTTCAAGCTGGCAGGGCGAGAGGAAAACGTGACTTCAACCATATGCTTATGCTTTATTTGGCCAGACATTTAGAGCTGAAAGGATTTAATCCCAATTTCTCGTTTTACACCTGAGGAGCCAGGCTGAGAGCGCTCACTGCCCAAGATCAAGTGACACTCGGACTGCTTTGGGGCTTAACTTTTGTTTGCGGCAACAAGTGAAGTTCCTGACTGCTTGCTAGTGCCACGCAGAGTGCCAAAGCACTCACTCTGTCAAGAATGTTTGATTGTTTGCTTGTTTTAGATTTTATTTATTTATTTGACAGACAAAGATCACAAGTAGGCAGAGAGGCAGGCAGAGAGAGGGGGAAAGCAGGCTCCCTGCTGAGCAGAGAGACCGATGCGGGGCTCGATCCCAGGACCCTGAGATCATGACCTGAGCCGAAGGCAGAGGCTTAACCCACTGAGCCACCCCGATGCCCTATTTTTTTTTTTTTAACATACGCATTAATCCAAATGTCCTCAATAATAACAACCCTTTGGTGTGTCCTATCATTCAGTCCAACCTCACCTGGACTGGTCTTCTGACCCTAAACCACCAGGACTATGGGAACATAAAACAAACCATTACTTCCACCCAAAATTTATAAAATGTCAGCCCAGCTTTAGTCATTTGGTGAAAATTCTTCTGGAAACTCTTTTCTGATTAGGAAAATCAATATGTGGTCTGACCCTCCAGTGTAACTCCTTCTCCTTTGTTTTTTGTTTTTTGTTTTTTTTAAAGATTTTATTTATTTATTTGACAGAGAGAGATCACAAGCAGGCAGAGAGGCAGGCAGGCAGAGAGAGAGAAGAGGAAGCAGGCTCCCCACTGAGCAGAGAGCCCGATGCGGGACTCGATCCCAGGACCCTGAGATCATGACCTGAGCCGAAGGCAGCAGCTTAACCCACTGAGCCACCCAGGCGCCCCACTCCTTCTCCTTTGTAACATGTCGATATGGCACTGAGTGGATACAGTCATCTACTAAATTACACAAAGCTCACTGAGATCTCAGCCACATACTTTCCAAGAATCTGGCATTAATAACACTTTGGATACCACACATGCGCATTTAATGAGAGGCAAAACAAACAGTGTGATGAGTAAGAACACAGACTTTTGAGTCAGACGCCTGCGTCCACATCAGGCTCCATTACTTATTAGATGGGCAGCCTCGGACGGGTTTATTAAGTCTTCTGGGCCTTACTTTTCTCCTTTCTAAAAATAGTATGTCTTCTGTAGGACAGCTGTAGAGATTATATGGTGTAATTCCAATAATGTGCTTACAACAGTGTCTCTTGCTTGGTAATCGCTAGATTAATGTTAATAGCAGAGATGATTACTGATAACACAGAGGTAATACAGCAGGTATAGACACAAGGTAGCAGAGATAGCTTATTTACACCTGGCATTAAAAAATAAAAACCACCACCAATAGCAAGTTGGCTCAGACCATGTCAAATAAACTCGTACCCAAAAATGCCGCTATTATAGTTTACCTTTTAATGAGTTATTTCCATGACTACTATAAGCTTATCACTAATAAAACTTCTACTTGTCCAGCGTTAGAGACTGAGTAATGATAGTAGCTCTCAGATAAACCAGAAAACCATGTTTTAATTCATGGTCCTTAATTTTTTCTGAGAGAGAGAGAGTTTTCATTAGCCTTGATTTAAGCAGTGACCACTTAAATTCTTGCCATGTCTCAACATAAATGTGAAGCACCAATAAGTTAAATTGTCACTGAGCAAAGGGAAGTCTTAAAATACTTCTCTGGGGGCACCCGGGTGGCTCAATCAATTGGGCATCTGCCTTCAGTTCAGGTCATGATCCTGGGGTCCTGAAACAGAGCCCCAAGTCAGGCTCCCTACTCAATGAGGAGTTTGCTTCTCCCTCTCCCACTCTCCCTCCCCCCGCTTGTGCTCCCTTTCTCTCTCTCTCTCTCTCTCTAATGAATAAAGAAAAATCTTTTTAAAACTTAAAAAAAAAAACAACACTTCTCTGAAATCATCATGAAGTACCTAGTTCTAATAAGATGAACAGATCATCCAAATAACTGCTTAAGGGCACGTAACTGAAAACCTAAGCGCTAACTACACTTCTGTTTAAGACATTTTACAAAGACACTGAAAGCAAAATTAACAGTAGGTGAGTAAGAAAAAAAAAGGAAACACACAACAAGCATTTCCAATGAAACCAGAAATAAGGCTATCATGAACTTGTTTCGTGTCGTCCCAACGTTCAGTCAGCCAACAACACCATGTGGGGGACACGGTAATCACAAGACGAACAGGGTCCGAGAGACTAATACAAGCCAGTTGCTCAGCAGAAACACAAGTAATCCTAATAAGTGAGATCAAAAAGAAGTTTTTCTGCCGGGGTCCTCATCCAAAGGAGAGGATGTAATACAATGAACAGTGTCCTTAACAAGGATGTCATCGGAACTCAGTAAATCAGCTGTTTGATCATCTTAAACAAACAGAAACACCTATCTTAGAACTCTTGGGGTTGGTCATGACTGAGGATGACTACGAACTCTATGAGGAGATGACTATGTCTTATACTTCTTGGTATAGTAAAATCTTGGTTATTAGGAAACCACCTTTCTAACAATCAGTACCTGGATGGCTCGACAAATCAAAACACAGATTTTGAGGCAGAAGAACTGCTCCTGGGAACTCAACAACAATAGAAGGGGTCAACTCGGAGGCAAACAACTGAGCAGTTTCACTGTACTATCGATGGGAGAAGGGCTGTCCTGATCAGCAGCTACACTACGCAGGAGGTTCGTCTTTTTGCGTGAAGGCCAGAAACCATGAGAAATAGTTGAATATAAAAAGAAAACAAAGTAAGGATAAAAGTATTTTCAAAAAGGGAGAAATGTCAAAAGAGAGGCAAACATTCGAAGCCGGAGAGCCCAGTGACAGCACAGAGGGGTGGGAAGCGAGTCTTCTGGGGCACAGAGAGCGTCCACCATTCTGACAGCTACAGGAGAGCCAGAGGAGACAGGGCAGTGCAGTGCAGCTTGCTACCTCAGCCCTCCAAGTCGTAGAACAGAGGTCTGCTGTGTCTCAGGGAATGACAGCCACCTACTTCTACAGAACCCCTAAAAGGGCAGCCCCTTGCGTATGGCCCTGTCAGCAAAAGTCATTCAGTCAGTCATATAAGCTTGGAAATACTCCACACTTTAGCTGCCTCCTACCGTCCCTTCTTGGAGATTCATAATGCCTCTTAGCCTCCGTCAGGGTCCAAGAAGATTCTGTAGAAAAACAACTGAGAAAGATGCCAACCTCCAATCTTATCTCAGCTAGCTAATTTCCCAGGTAGCAGCCATCACCAGAAACGCACTTGGGGAACTGTTCTAAGTACATCAGTAAGTACGTTCTGAAGGAACCCCAAGTAGCGCCCTTCAGCATTTAGGAAAGTGACACACTCATTTGGGAACACAATGCAGTAACAGGTAGAGTCATCCTTGTGATACCTGGCTTTAAAACCAAAAACTGGGACACAATATCTTTTAATACTTTTTGTTCCTTGATTTGCAAGTTTATTTTTATCAAGAAATAGTGGATGAGCTGGAGTTCTGGGCTCGGCATATTTAAATACAAGCCCGTACTCTGCCACTTGCTCGGTGTGGCATCTCAAAGTTACTTCATCTTCCTAGGCCTCAGTTTCCCCATCTGCAAAATGGGGACAAGCATGGCATAGAGAATCACTCCTCCGTGGGTGTCTCACGCTCCCACATGCTGGGCATGCCAAGAATGTGAGGCCCTCACCACTCCTTTCTCAAGCCGTTTCTCAGAGTTATATTTACAAAGAGCAGCCCTTGGGGAGGAAATACTGTGTCCCTCGGGGACAAACAGCAGCCTCGCTCACAGACTGCTACAAAGCAGGGCATTTCCCAGGCTCCAGGTTCCCTTCCTGTAAGGTGTTCCACTGAGTGTGGGGACTTTTCCAGGCCAACCTGCAGCACTCTGTGGGAGCTGGGGCTCAGGGACCTGAGGCAGCGTGCTGAAATTCTGACAGCACCTTTTGCTGTAATAAAACTCTCTCTGACCTAGGAATCTCCTGTCTTCTGCCCACATCCGTGAAATTGTGGCAAGCTCACCTTCTACAAAGCAAGTAGGGGAACATCCTCAGATCCTTAACACTTCTTGATGAATAGCATTCGTCTCACAGAGCTTGTGTGAAAATTAAATATTATAAAGCAAGTTATATGATTAATCCAGTGTCTGGTACTCAGTATGCCTTTAATAAGCATGAGCTATTTCTAGCTATTATGAAAAGTATTATGAAGGAATAAAAATTAAAGGTGGAATTAAAAAGTGAATCACTTTAATTAAGAAGCATAAAATCCCAAGAAACTATTAAATTCTCTTCAATTTAAAAACTGATGAGGTCCAAATTTTAAAATGCTAATCAGAAAAGTGTCACATTTCCACATAGTATAAAACAGGCTAGAGGAAGGCATCAGCAGAAAAGACTCTGGTTGTATGTTAAAATACATGACCATGTCTGTACCTACCAGTTCTTTTGCTTCTTCGAGCTGTTTCTCCACATTTGCAACCATCTGCTTCTTCTCATCTGAAACAAACAATAAATACCAAGGAATTGCTAGGAATACAAGTAATTTAATACATGAAAACTTCTATGTTTACATGCCTTTTCCTTTCCGGTCAGAGTAAACAATTACCACACCAGGCAGATGACCAGATCATTCTTTGGTGGGTCAGGAACCATTTTTAAGTCACTGAGTCTAGGCTACATGGAAATATATAATCCTATGGATTTTACATAATTATGAAAAGATGCTATTACATTTCTAAAAGAAAACAAAAATTAGTTTGTCCTTTAGAAGAAACTGCGTCAACAATAGCAAACCATTCCTTGTTGCACGAGAAGTCTTCAGAGTCCAGTCATGACTTTAATAAACTGGGAGAAACTGACGTATGAATACAATTTAAAAGTCACATGGGGTAGATGGGTGACGGGTTAAGGAGTGCCCTCATAGAGATGAGCACCAACTGCTGTATGTAAGTAATGAATCACTAAATTCTACACATGAAACGAACATTACACTATATGTTAACTAGAATATAAATTAAAATTTGGGGGGGCAAGTCACATACCAAAATAATTCCTGAAACGGGGCATGATCTTATGATCCTTTAAAAGACTGTACTTTCATTAAGAACTGGGTATAATGAAAGAAATATTTGAAGTCTGGACTACTAATTCTAAACCCAAAGTCACTACCTACTTTGCTGGTTGGTTGTGGGATCCTGGATAAAAAAGTGTTCTTTTTTTTCCTGAGACCCCGTTAGTACTCTCTAAAATGGAAATTTAAAATAGCTAATTCTTTTTAGCTCACAAAGATGATGCAAGTAAAAGTACTCTTAGAATTATGAAGTGCTAAGTCTCTGAATGTAGCTTATTCAAACTCTACAACCATTCAGTTATCACCCAGCTGTAGCTCCCCTTCCTGGGACAGGTATGTCCTAGCGGGTATTTTCAGAAAATGTCTCACTCTCATTCCAAAACAATCAGTCCATTTACTCAGGGACTATGCCTCAGTCTTGTGCTAAGCAAATCTACTGAACATTTACGGTTTTGTGTCTAGCATCCTTCTTTCCTCAGGCAGTATCCCCACTCTTGTGAGGCTCACTTCTTCACCAAGCAGGTCGGTGGGAGATGTTATCTCCTTCTATGCTGCTGCGCCTTTGGTCACAGTGACTCAGCAAAACACGCGCTCCACACCCTAGCTGGACCGATCCCAGTGGATCAATCCCTCTTGCCACACTGGTTTGGCGGGTGGAAGTGGAGTCAGCATACAACTCAAGTAGACCATTCAGAGTTCTAGAGCAACAGCAAAGTCTTTTCCCCTTTCTTGGTAGAGTTATATGACAACGTAAATCTAGAAGCTGTTGGTATCCATTGTTCTAGCTTCAAGGACTGCCACTTTGCAGTGGTTAAGAATGAAGTCAACACTGAAAAAGAAACAAAGCTGAGGGGCAGGTAGTAGGTAGGTAGGTAGGTAGGTAAGCAGGTAGGTAGGTAGATTTCATTCATTAATTTCTGGTTCCAGGTAACTCTGAAACAGGTTTTGCATGACTTTATCATGATTTGTTTTCTTGAACTAACAGATTTCTTTATTAAAAGTTAGGTTTCAGAGTGCCTGGGTGGCAGTTAGTTAAGCATCTGACTCTTGGTTCTGGCTCAGGTCATGATCTCAGGATCTTGAAATCGAGCCCCGAATTGCATTCTGCACTCAGCATGGAGTCTGCTTAAGACTCTCTCTCCCTCTCCCTCTGCGCCTCAACATGGCATGCATTCTGTCTCTCTCTCTCTCATTCTCTCTCTGAAATAAATAAATAAATCTTTAAAATTCGGTTTCTGTAAACCTAACAATGACTAACTAATACAACAAACTAGAGAGGTCATGAAGCTTGAAATGGGTACAACATTTAGCAGCTGACTAACTCTTCAGAAGGATAGTCAACACTAAGTGGGGAATCTTAAGTAGAAGTTATTATTTTGCTAGAATCATAATTAGGTTCTGCCACCCCCAACCCCTTCCCTTTGATTCCCCCCAAACTGGGGGAGGGCAGGAGCTGTCACATAAGGTGTTTTGTGCATGCTCCAAATAAGAAAAATGCACACTTGAAATTAAAATTCAGTTTGACTTTTGTCTTTGAAAAGTTAGGCCAGATTAAAAATCTAGTATAGGACCCCAAATTTATTTGCTCCTGCAACACATCATCTGTCCGACATCTCCACAAGTTACAGGAGAAGCACACTATTTTTATGCTGGAGCAGAATATGAAATAAAACAAGCCCATCCTGGACCAGGGTGAGATTATGAATTTACATAGCTGAAGGAATATCTTGTTTTCTTTAAGGTGTTCAGTTGTTGGGAAAGTCCATGCTGGACCTTCAGGACTAAGAAGCACCAGTCTTTCACATCAACAAAACAAAACAAAGGAAGAGGCCATCCTTGTCCACTACTCCCGTTTGCTACTAATTTCTCTCTCTTCCATCCACAGTCACATTTCCCTTCTTCATCTCTCCATTTCCTCCTGGTAATCTCGCTCTCACTCCCACCAGTCCACTGAAATGACCCGAAGTCTGATGACCTTCCCTTTGCCCAAATGGACATTCTCCGGTCCTACTTCGACTTAATCTTGTGGTATCTGACATTCTGCTCCTCCCATCCTATCACTTTTTTATCTCCTGGCTTCCAGCACACTCTGATTTTCTGATCCTCCTACACATACCCTTCTGTCTCAGTGTCCTCTGCCAGCAACTTTTCCTCCATTTATCCTTCAACTTATCGGCATTCCCAGTTCAATCCTTGCTTTTCTTCTGATTATGCTCAATGTTCCTGGACAATTTCACCCACTCTCATTTTTAAACTCTCATATTATACATTTATGATCCAAAATCTTTATCTCTAATCCTAATATATTTCCAGGACCAAAAACCTTTAACCCCAAGGCCTATGCCCACCTCCACTGTGACTGCCTGCCAAACTGTTATTCAAAACTCACTTCAGAAATCATCACCTCTTTGAAGCCTTTCCTAAACCGACAAAGAAGTTAGCTGCTCTCTCTTAGGGAAAACACCTACAACCCTTACCTAATTCCAGTAATTTATCTCCCACACTTACAGGTCTGATTTATTTTCTAGGTTGGAGGCTTTAGTCATGTCTTAATTATCTTTATAGTCCTAAAATCTAGCACTGAGATGGTCATATGATCAGTTCTTGAAAACTGGCGTTAACTGAATAATGTAGGACTGTGCAAACATTTACAAAAATAGCTTTCCCTGTCTTCATACCTGCTCCTCTCCACCACTTAAGCTTCCTAAAATGTGGCTTTGATTGTATCACTTAAGCCTAGAGGTCAAGGTCTTTCACATTCCAGATCCAAGCAACCTTTCCAACTTTGTTTCCAACTACTAGCTCTCCAGTGTACATGTTACATGCTACCCAGACTATTCATTATTACCCAAATCTCATTCTTTCCCTCTTTTTTTTTTCCCTGCTCTAACCTTTTGTTTAAGCTACCACTCAGTGTTCTTTGGTTGACTACAACAGAACTGACTAACCTAAGCCAAAAAAGGGAAATTATTAGAAAGATAGCTGTTAGAGTTAGAGGGAGAATCATGAGAATAAAATGGAGTGGCTCATAGAGTCAATGATAAAAATGAGTCCCCAGGCTCAGAAAGGAGTACCTCGGGGTACCAAGGGAGCAGAACTCACTGACAGTCTCTGCAAAAGGAGAGTCTAGAGCGGTAGTGGCATGCTTTCCTCTTGGTTCACTCTGTCCACAATTCGAATTCCACTCAACAGGTAATATGTTCACCTGTTGACCTGTAAAGGGCATGGTGGCCTATTGGCTCCACCAAGACTGGGTCTAGGTATTTCCTCAATGGAAAGTTGAGGTGCTGCTATCAGAAAATAGAATAGAGGATTCTGGGAAGTCAAAAACAAGAAACCAACTGCACCCACTTATTGCAACCTCTCTTAATATACCTTTCCCCCTATTTTTGTGCAAAATCCCACCTCTCCTTGAGGTGATTTCCTGGGATAGATCTTAATTCCCTCTGAATTCCCAGACCTCTGGACTCTGTTCTAGTGGCTCTGATGGTCACAAGAAAGTGCTTTCTGTAATTTTCCTCCTCCCCTTCATTTCCAGCTCCTTGGAAGCAGGGACCACTCTTGTCAGATCTTTGTCCTAACTCTGAATTTAGCCCTCTCCAACTAAATTCCTCACATGTTTAAGAGAATGAAAAGGTGATGATTTAGGAGGAAAGCATGAATGAGGAAGAAAGGAAGGAAAGAAAGACTGAATGAGATGACCTTGGAAATATCTACCAACATTAAGTTTTTGGCAGACTTCTAGCATTACTCCTACATAATTTCCAAGACAGTTTCGAGCTTTTCACACCAAATGCCATCCCCTTTACAAGTGGCACTGTCCTAGGATTCAGAATCTCATGACTAACAGCTATCATTGTTTTCACAGGGCTATGTTTTGAACATTACTGCAGTCAATCCTCCAAATGGTCCTTTGGAGATACTAGTTACTATCCCATTCTCAGGGAAGTATGTAAACTCAGAGTGATTAAATAATTTCTCCAAAGTTAAACAGCTAATAAATTGCAGAGTTGGAATTTTAAAAAGGTCTGTTGTCCCGAACTGAGCTCTTAACCTCCAATGTATTACATAAAATATACTACATAAACAAATTTCATCCCCCTCTTTTTTTTGCATATAGGATTGATGAATGCTGGTATACACATAAGTCTTCGCATAGTATGATCTTTTCTTGGTCACTCAACATTAACGGAAGTGCTTGATGCATGTTTTTTGTTAGTATTGAAAGAAGTACTCAGTCTTGCACTCCCCCAAAAAGTAGTGTATATGTCAGGCCAACTTAAATTCAGTAACTGGCACCTGTCTTTGTACATTGTAGCTATTTTTGGATAAAAGAGCAGCAGAAACTATGCATTGGGAAATGTACAGTGAAACCACTAATAGAGGAAATTTTTATATTGGAGAACTTAAAAATGGACATATTACTAATACTACACTATGTAGCACATAGAGAATGGTCAAAACAGAAACAAAGCCATTCTAGAATGATCCATGTAATAATGGATTAGGGTTGGAGACAGCAATATGAACTCATATTTAGCTCACTATAGATGGCTACACATATAAATACTGATATGTATATATACAAGATTTACTTGTACACATATGTACTTCCTTGTCTTCCAGCTCAGAAGGACTAGAAGGAATAATACCCCAGTAGCAATAAGTACCCAGCATCCAGATCTTGGTTTTGTTTTGTTTTTCTTTTCTTTTCTTTCTTTCTTTCTTTCTTAAGAGAGAGAGTACGGGGAGGGGTAGAGAGAGAGAGGGAGAGAAAGAATCCCAAGAACCCTTGCTAAGCATGAAGCCTGACATAGGGCTCGATTTCATGACTTGAGACTCAATCAAGAGTCGGACCCTTAACCCACAAAGCCACCCAGATACCCCTAAGTCTTGGTTTCTAACACCACTTCTCAATAAATGGAAGCAGGACTCATTGTAGAAATGGCTGAATCTGGGACTGGTATGGGAAAAACACAAGCTGATACTAGAGTATTTTATAATACCAGAAAGCAAGAAAGTGCTAAAAAGGAAAAAGAAACAAAACAAGAAAAACAAAAAACAAGCCTGCAATGATAGGGATCTATCAAAAGGACATAGAAGCCAGGTAAAGGGCTTCCAAAGGTCAAAGATGGAACAATTTGAGCAACAAAATAAAGTAGTATTGGAACACAATAAAAAAGAATGAAATAAATATCATAAACCCATGTATATAACTGACTAAGTAAATGGAGAAGAATAGTCAAAATCTCTCCTGTAGGGGATCCCAAATGATTTACATAAATGTTAAGCCTTCAAGGAGGTGGAATGTGATGCCCCAGGCCTGAAGTGTGGACTGTGCATACGACTGCCTTCCGAAGAGTATGGAAAAGAAGCAAGAGAGTAACTTTACAGTGGAGAAACCTGACAAACCTAGACAGGTGATCAAAGTTAGCATCAGTAGTGATAAGTTACAGTATTCTTGATATAATGTGATAAAAACAGTGTGTTATTCTGTGATCTTCTTCCCCCAAACCTAGAACTCCAGTCTAATCATGAGAAAAGCATCAGGCAAATCCCAGTTGAGGAATATTCTCTCAAATACCCTACAAGCACTCCTCCTAAACTGAAGTCTAGAGAAAAGCCTGAGAAAACTGTTACAGCTAAGAGGAACATAAGGAGCCCTGACTGCTAAATGTTTTCCAGTATCCCGGACTGGATCCTAGAATAGTGAAATGACATTAGGCAAAACAAAAAGATAAAGAAAACAAAACGTGAGGAAATCTGAACAAAGTATGGACTTCATTTAATTATAATGTATCGGTCTGTGCTCACTGACTATAATACCAAATGTATCATATTAATACATGATGTTAACAATAGAGGAAACTGGGCATGGGGTATATAGGCGTTCTCTTTATTTGTGATTTTTCTACAAATCCAAACCTGTTCTGAAATTAAAAGTTATTTTTAAAAAACCAATGAAGCTATTACTCAGCATAACTACATTGGTGAAGGGAGAGTGGTCCACCTGGGATTAGAGTTTGGGTATGGGATTAAAGTATGCCAATCCAGTTTACTGTGCACCTAAATTCCTGAATTAGGACTGGAACCATCTCTTCAACTCTAACTCTCCAGAACAACAGAAATATAATGCATGTAAGTCACATAGGAAATTTTAAATTTTCTAGTCTCCACATTTCAAAGAGTAAAAAGGAACAAGTAAATATAGTTTTAAGATATGCATATATTTAATTTTAATAATATTTAGTCCAATACATCCAAAATATTATTATTTCACTCTGTAGCCATATTCCAAGCACTCAGGAGAAACATGTAGACATTACAGCTCCTGAGCCACATACTAAGCAAACCACAATATTCATAAGTAAAAGCATAAGTAAAGCATAAGTAAAAGCTTTTCTGAATTCTGTCTACAACCACTACAACTACAAAGGCCAAGAGAGAATCACAGAACATTTACAGCTTCTATTTACAGCTACCCCTAGATGGTCTTCAAAAGCCTCCAAGGATTGACATATGTAATAAGAGAGACTTGAGCATTTTCTTTTAGCAAAAACATCTGTCTTGTCCCACCACTTTCACTTCTCTCCCTTCCTCCCTCCTTGATATCCTGAGCTCAAAGCCCAATTTCATTTCATATTCAAAAAGCTCAGATCACTCATATACTCTCAAATGAGATCACTCATATACTCTCAAATGTAGGCATCAGCAAGAGAGATCCACCTAACTCTAGTCTAGGCAGAAAAGGAAGAAAGAACTGAGGTCCAAGTTTCCTGTAAGAATTCAATTAATATCACAAAGTCTAAGAAGCTGGGTCCTAAGTAACCCTACCAGCTGTTGCCTCCAGCAGTAGCAACACTTTTAATAGCTAACTTATCATGCACATTCTCTGGGAAGAAAATTGTGCTAGGGTGTTCCAGGCTTTCTTTCATTTGATGTTTTTACAATATTGTAAGGTTGAAGCAATTACATCCTCTCCCTAACTTAAAGATGGAGGAAGCAGGCTTAGAGAGGCCAAGCAATTTGCCCAAGACTGCACATCTAGTAAGTAGCAAAGCAGAGATTCTAATCAGATCCAATGCCATGTGTGAATCTTACAGTGGTAGGATCCACAGAAGACCATTTCTCTCTCTGTAAATGAAGTAAGCAAATAACTGCAGAAGAACATTTTATTTACGATTCTTGAGAATGCCTGACTGATGTAATGGAGCTTCTGCAGAGCATCCCCCACCTGGGGTTCTTCACCAAAGCAAAAAGAACTTCGCAATTAGTATTAGCTATGGTTTTCACACTTCCGTTTTCCTGACTTCACCACAGAACTCTAATCATTAAAATTAAATTTCAAATAGTGTCATAAAACTACTACCTAAGAAGGGACTGATGTGTTTCATCAGTCCAAGTACTAAAATTAGTTAAATTCAAACACTTCAGGCTAAGAGCAAAGTCTTTTTATTGTTTAAAACATATCACAGAGTAATCAAATTTCTCCTTTAAAATGAGGTTGTAAAATACTCAATCTTTTTCATTCTCCCTGGAGGTAACACTTTAATACATTGTACATGCACAGCAGAGATTGAAGTTCATTATAATCCATCCTACTCACTCTACTTCAATTTAAATAAGTCAGTAAGCTCGGGGAATGAACTGCTCTGGCTGCAAAGTTTGCTCCAATTTTAAACTTCTCAAATTAAGTAAAGCATAGTTCATCTCCTCTAGGTCAACCACTAATGATGTCCAGAGAGATTATAATTACTTTTAATCATACTTTTCTTTTTTTGGGGTGATACATATTAATTTGTTAGTTCACAGACATATATCTGAAATTTATAACTACATGGATATATTTTTCATCCTTTTCTATTTATCAATTAGAAACAGATTATAAAGGGAGCAAGCATAAGTAACTACTAAGAGGGAAACTACTACATTTTTAAAAATTACTATCATTTGATTAGTCGGGTCAGTAAGCATTTTTCCAGTGCCCGCTATACAATATTCTTTCAATTTCAGTGAAGCTGCTATGTTTGGTCCTTACATTAGACTATATGCAAGGCCAGTCAAGGTTTTATTTTTAAGCCATGTATATCAAAGGTTTCCTTCTATATGGCAAGAATGGTTACATTGAAACATAAAGGGAAAAAAATCAACTGTAACAAGATCTATTTTCTTGGAAACAGCTTTTACAACTCTGCACCCATGGATGACTTTGTTACTTTACATAAAACACCTGCCCAATACAAAAATCTATTAGCCCAAACAGAAAATGCTTCTCTGTTAAAACTGTTACAATTAAAAATAAACAAAAAGCCAACTGAAATCACTAGTCCTGATACTCTGAGCCTCAACTCAAAAGAAGTTGTCTCCAGCAACAAGGAAAACAAAAACCAAGATGGCCTTGGGCAGTGGAGAAAAGCGGAACTGAAGAGAAGAGACGAGGTGATGCATCATGAAGTGATGAGGCCATCAACCACCTTCTCCGAGGCAGCAGAGCTCGGTGGTATATGCTACCTTGGTTCTGTCCTCTTGTTCCCTCACTTGGGCTCATAAACCTCTTTAAGACATCATTCACCTCACCAGAACTAACTGGGACTTCAGGAGATCCTGGTTTCAAGCAAATGACCCTATTAATAGAAAACAGGTGGGGGAGAGGGAAAGAGAAACAAGGAAATAAAGGAAGAAAATTATTTATAAACACACAAGTTTGGGGAAAGTAGTGAAAGGCAATGAGGAACAACAATTTCGGTCCTGCAGAAATTATTGCTGGCATCAAGGATTGACTAACAAGGTGGGAAATAGGAAGCTGCCCACCAGCTCACAGATCACTGAGCATCCTCTTTTCTATGCACTATACCCCAGAGCCAGGTAGAGCCAAGTCCAGACAATGGTTCAATTTCCCTAACAAAACTAAGCTAAAAGTAATAATCTTATCTGCAACTAACCACTCAAATCTGTACTTAGAGAAAGATAAATCCTAAAACAATGTCTCACCAAAAAAAATTACCAAATATATTCATATTCATCTGTTCATTAACGTAAACATTTTTCTGAGTCCTAAGTAAATGCCAAGGAAATCAAACAAAGCTCCCACCTTCATAGTCCACAGTTAAGCATGGAAAGTAAGATATGCTAAAACACAAAAACAAGGTGAACTGGGTGGCTCAGTGGGTTAAGTGTTTGCCTTTGGCTCAGGTCATGATCTCCGGGTTTTGTGATGGAGCCTCTACAGGACAAGGGAGTGCCTGCTGAGGGGGAGGGTCTGCTTTTCCCTTTCCCTCTCACTGCTCCCTCTACCCCTGCCCGTGTTCTCGCTCTCTCTCCCACTCACTCTCTCAAATAAATAATTTTAAAAAATAAAACAAAGAAACCAAACCAAAAACTTCTAGATGGGATACGTGGAATTTTAAAAGTGATAAAAACCATCCTGTACCAAGTGTTACATAAAATTAGGTTACAGTCTCCCAAGAAGGATGAAAAATAAGATAAGGGGCTGAGGGTTATGAAAAATACTAGTAATTATAGCAGCTAACACCCAAAAAAGGGCTTTCCATATGTTAAATCATTTAATCTCCACAACCCCACGAGAGACGTATCGTTCTCCATTTTACCAAGAAGTAAAGTTGAGAGCGATTTAAGAAACGTTCGTAAGTTCCACAACTTTTAAGTGGCAAATCTGGGATCTGAACCCTGGTACCGTGGCTCTTAACCCTATTTTGCCGCATATAGTAATATTATTACTAACAAAACAACCGGTTACTGTCTATTGCAGACCCATGATTTGGGTACGTTCATTCACTCTTTGAATATCCACTTCTCTATTTTACAAATGAGACAAAACAAAACAAAAACTAGGAGTCAGAGAAACGTCCCCAAGGTTGCAGAAGTTAACAAAGCGGTGAAGTCCGGATTTCAGCCCAGAAGGCTCAGCGCAGGCTCCTCTCAAGGCACTCCACAACCCAGCCTGGACTGTGCTTTCCCCCTCATCCAAGTTCAGCTTCATCACTCCGGGGGGGGGGGGGGCCCTGCCCCACCTCGCTCCTCAGAGACGTTCCACCGCCCGCGAGCCTCAGCGCCCTCAGGGCCACCCCCGCCCGGCCGGGTCAGGACTCTCACCAGGCGGGAGTCGGGGGACCCTCGCAATCTTGCTGGTGATCTCTGCCGTGAGCACCGCGAAGTCCTGCTCGTAGCCTTCGAAGTCGGATGACATGGCGGCTCGGGAAAGGTCGGCCCGGGCCGGAGCCCAGGTCGTGGCAAGAGCCACGCGGGACCGACGAACACCGTGTAAGGACCCTGGGAGGGGGGCCTCGAGAGCAGAGTGGAGAACCGGGGACAGCTCCCAGCCCGGCCGCTTCCTGGTTGTTCGTCGCAATCTCAGTCCTCCGGAAATGGGCCTGGATGCGTTTTTTATTGTCCGCTAGGGCTTCAAGATTTAAAAAAAAAAATCTCGAAAGAAAAGCACTTCTATTAGGGCCCTGAAAAGCTTCCTAAAACCTGCGGGTTCTCGGGGATCACTGAAAGCATTTTTTGCCACTCCACGTTCTGAAAAGCGGCTCTGGTTCCCCCAAGCTAAGGATCCCAGGAACTTGCTTGCCCGGGGAAGTCTGATGTGGCGAACCTCCCGGAAGTGGCTGTCGCAGAGACGGTGCCGCGGGCGGGAGGTGGAGAGCAGCGGCGAGAGAGCGGGCGGGGAGACAGCCTGGTGGCGGCAGGTTCTGCACTCCACCCTCTTGCAGCCAGGATTTGCTTTCTGCTTGCGCTGGCCTGAGGTCCCCATGACGGCGTTATCCGAAGAGGAGAAAACCTGTTCCGGGTGAGCCCAGGCCGCCCCGGAAATGCGATGGCTGAAGAGCGGGCACTAAGGACCGGTCTGAGGTGGGAGCCAAGGCAAGGGATTTAACTGTGATTTGGGCGGTCTTCGCCCCACCCGAATGAGCCCAGAATCTAAAGAATGTTGAAACCGACCACGCTTGCCGGGATGTTTCTCCTCTGAGGGAGGATTTCTAAGCGCTCTGCTCCATGACCCGGGCGGGAAACTGAGGCACGAGGCAGTAGCATCTGTTGCGTGAAAGTCCTTATTCCCCTTTATCTGGGGTCGTCCCTTGACTCGCTGCAGCCCAGTGAGAAATCAGTCCTTCCACAGATCTTCCGACGCTCGGCGTCCTGCCTTCCTGGTCCCTCGCTGCGGAGGCATTTCCTCCTTTTTTCCCCCCCTCACATATTTTCATTCCTGTTCATTCTCCCGTGTTCCCCGAGTCATGACTGCACACACACCTCTGTCTCCCGTCCCCTGCTTTCACTCCCTCGGCTCTTCACCTTCGGCCCAAATAGATCCTGCAGTTGGTGTTTGGGAGCAATCGCGGGCAAAGGTCTTAGCCCAAGTCGGGATCTTAACTAGATGAACGGCGGTTCGGTAAAAGGCAGTTTGGAATTCCGTAGAAGGAGGTGGATGACTTGGTTTCTGGTCTAGGGTCTGCTGTTCGTGGTCAGCTTGGTGTAATCCCCCTCTCCAAGCCAGTTTCTTTCCTATGAAGAAGGGAGCTGAATTCAGTCACCCCTCACGCCTGCTCCAGCTCTGAACATCTTGGTCTCTCCAAAGCGTTCACTAAAGGTTGGACAGTCCCAGTTCCCCGACAAGCTGAAAACAAAGGAGTAAAAGCAACTCTTTCCGAATCATGTATTCAGTTCATACGCCATTCAGACTGGAGTCCTATTTGGGATAAGCCCTATTTTGGGATAAAATAGTTCTCTTCAGCATCGGAGAAGGCGCTCATCCCATAGAAGGGCACTTGTGAGATGCTTTTGTTTAGGTGGTTATTGGAGTTCAACGTATATAATAAAATTTTTTACTGAGCTTTCTCATTTTGTTTTCTTTAGATTGGGTTTCAAGCCAAGACCCTGGATTCTCCTAGTTGAGACAAAGAGCTCTGAGTGTGTTACAGTGAAAATGGCGTAATCTGCATTGACATCCCACCGCTTAAAGGCATGACAATTAAGGAACCCACATGGACTTGTGGCACATGGAAATGTGTGCACAGAAAAAGGAAATCTATAATTTTTTAAAAGTAGGAAGGCATTCTTCCTCACCAGAATGGGTACATTCTGCTCGGTTATCAAGTTTGAAAATCTCCAAGAATTAAAGAGACTCTGTCATTGGGGTCCCATTATAGCCCTTGGTGTTATAGCAATATGTTCTACGATGGCCATGATTGACTCTGTGTTGTGGTATTGGCCTTTACATACAACTGGAGGAAGCGTGAACTTCATCATGTTGATTAATTGGACGGTCATGATTCTTTATAATTACTTCAATGCCATGTTTATTGGTCCTGGCTTTGTTCCTTTGGGGTGGAAACCGGTAAGAAAAAGATCTAAGATAAGAAACTCTAACAATAAACATATATTTAGTTTATGGCTTATCTGCTAACCAATAATATCAGACACAGCCTACTTTTTGCCTTAGTAGAGGCTAAGCATATTATTCTAATTATCATTTAGAGCTCAAAGAATTTATTTTTTATTTTTTTTTTAAGATTTTTTTATTTATTTGACAGAGATCACAAGTAGGCAGAGAGGCAGGCAGACAGAGAGAGAGAGGAGGAAGCAGGCTCTCCACTAAGAATAGAGCCTGATGCGGGGCTCCATCCCAGGACCCTGGGATCATGACCTGAGCTGAAGGCAGAGGCTTTAACCCACTGAGCCACCCAGGCGCCCTCAAAAAATTTATTTTGTATCTGTTTGAAAATACTCATCTAAATTAGTATTTCCCAAAAATTAAAAAAAAAAAAAAAAGTATTTCCCAGAGAAATTTTATGGAATACTTGTCCTGCATTAAAAGAAAAAAGAGGAATGAAGGGGGCTGGGGAGTCTATAAAAATTGCTGGCTTAAATCATAAAGTTTTAACGTCAATGTTAAAATCGTCACATTAGGAAGTACAGTACAAATCAATTTGTGGCTTTTTAAAAGTTGTGGAAAGTTTATGCTCGTGATTTTCCATATTGCTTGCTGAGGGACACCACCTGATAGCTTGTTAGAAATGCAGAATCTTGGGCTCCACTCGAGACCTAGGAATCAGAATCAGCATTTAACAAAATCCCCAGATGATTCTTAAGTATGTTAATGTTGGAGAAACACTAATGTAGTATACTATTTAAAGTGGGTACAGAGATGAGTAAAACAACTTTGTATCCTGAAAAACCTTATAGTTGAGAGAAACCAAGGGACTTGTGTAAGTAACTAAATTATAGGGAAGAATGGGGTGAGTACTGTTGAAGTTTAGAAGGACCTGATCTTTTTCAGCTGGGGACCTGAGGGAGGAATGGAAATTTCCACAGATGGGAAAGACGACATTCCAGGTTGGTTGGTGGTGGAAGCATATAGTCAGAAATAACAGGTTATGTTGTGCCAATAAAGCGGAAATTAAGGCAGATTGTGGAAGGCCTTAAATGTGTGAGGAATTGTTAGGCCATAGTAGAGGTTTGTCAAGCCAAGCTCTGACCTAATCAGGGTTGCGTTATAGGAATATTATTCTGAAAATAGTTTGGATTAGAAAGAGATACAGGAAAGTAGTAGAAGTAACTAAAATGGTGCAAAAGAGATCTCAAAAGTGTCAGCTCTGGTGTTTGAATCCTCACTCCAGAGTTCCTGCCACATGGTCAGCTACCTTTTTCCTGAACTCCTCCCATTCTAGTAAGAGTTTGGAAAAGTAGAATCAGCTACGATCAGTGGTGGTGGGTTTGGGTGGAGCAGGGGGAAGAGAAATTAAAAATGAGTTCTGGGTAATTGGAAGAGCAATGTGGCTGTTAACCAGAAACTCATTATTTAAAAATATTTCAGCTCAAATAAAAGGACTGGAAATGCAAGTTAAGATTCTGTCCTTATCCCAACCCCTCACAGAAGAAAATCAAACCACACAAAAGCATTTAGTCATAAGACTTGACATGTTATTACTTAGGATCAGATAACTGATGAATTTTTTTATATTTTGCTACCAAGGAAAATTCTCAGGATAGCATGTACCTCCAGTATTGTAAAGTCTGCCAAGCATACAAGGCGCCACGGTCACATCACTGCAGAAAGTGTAACAGGTACTGTCTTTGCTCCTCTTTGGGGACTGATCAGCTTGGTTACTGGTCTTACGTTTTTCTTTCTGCCACATCAGTCTCAGTTTTAGTCTCTATACGGTGGCTTCTTTGTAAAAACCATTGTCAAAACACTTGTGTCCATATCTCCATTTTATTAAATTACCAATTTGATAATAAACATTCACTCCTTTTTGTTATAAGTGAAAAGATTTTTTTTTATTTGCTTTTTGGAAAAAATATACATTTAATTTTGCTTCTTGCCCTGCCAAGAGTAAAAAGTTATACCTTCAAGTTGTTTCCATAGATCAGGATTAATTGTGCTTGTCTTCTGTCGTCTTGACTAGCTTTAGAATTGTTCTGAGTCTAAATTATAAGGGACACCTGCCCTTTCCATCATTTGGGTTGACTAACATTTACACGTTATGCAGATCTAACAAATGAATTCAGGTGCGTATTATCGCTAGTGTTCAATGTAAAAAACTTAATGGGAAGAAAATGAAATCACTATAAGAATACAAAATAAACTAGAACTTTTTTAAATACACAGCTCTTATACTGATTTATTAATAAGAAATTTGTGATGAGAATGTTGAGGTTGAGGAAAACCACTTGTGGCAAATATAGTTTGGTATGAGGCCGGGAAATGTTCTTCTAGCAACAAGGAAAGGAAGCTCAGTAAGACTTTGCTTGTTATACCACATCTTATATTCCATAGTTAGCTTAGTAGCTCAGAGAATCCACATCAAAAGGATGAGAACAGGAAGGAAGTTACAAGGTCTTCTCGGTCCCATCAACCCTGGCAGAGATTTAGAAGTGATTTTGTTGAATCTCTTTGTACTCTACCTCAGTCACTGCATTTCAGAGCTAGAGGAAGACCAGGAACCCAAGCTTCTTTCTTTTTTTTTAAAGATTTTATTTATTTATTTGACAGACAGAGATCACAAGTAGGCAGAGAGGCAGGCAGAGAGAGGAGGGAGCAGGCTCCCTGCTGAGCAGAGAGCCCGATGTGGGGCTCAATCCCAGAACCCTGGGATCATGACCTGAGCCGAAGGCAGAGACTTTAACCCACTGAGCCACCCAGGCGCCCCTAAGCTTTTTTCTTTATAATGAACCTCTCTGTGGGCCTCCTGACATCTTAAAACAAATTCACTTGTAGCAGACCGTGTTTCCTCAGAAGCTGTTACAAACCCTGATTTCTCTTGTGCTGTTTAAAGAATTTAAAAGAAGTCACTGTTCAGAGTTGTTTAAAAACTCTAAAGACTTTTCTTTCTATTCCATGGAGTATAATTCCTCTGTGAGTCAGACTTGCTGGATTCCTGTTTACTTGATCTTTTGAAGACCAAAGTTGTTTAAAGTAGACAGGATTTTTTGCCTCATGTTTTATGTAAATTTTTCTTGTTAGATGTGTGATGAAGATGGACCATCACTGTCCTTGGATCAACAATTGTTGTGGTTACCAAAACCATGCTTCGTTCACACTGTTTCTCCTTTTAGCACCACTGGGTTGTATTCATGCTGCCTTCATTTTTGTTATGACTATGTATACACAGCTTTATAATCGGGTAAGTGACAGTGTTTGTTATAAAATCATTTATGCCAAATTAAATGGTAGTTACAGTTATTTAAGAAGCGCCTTTTGGAATGATGATGTTCGATTAGGTTGGGAAACAGAACTTTGCTTTACATATATATGAATTTCTTTTAAAAAAAAAGCTATTAAAATTAAATTTTTTTCTTAAGCTTTTTTTATTCATTTGAGAGAGAGATCATGAGCGGGAGGGAGAGGGAGACGCAGACTCCCTGCTGAGCAGGAAGCCTGACACAGGACTGGATCTCAGAACCCTGCAATCATGACCTGAACTGAAGGCAGCCACTTAACTGACTAAGCCACCCAGGTACCCAAACACTTAGTTTTTTAGATGAGGAAAAATTATTTTGTTTTGGAAACGTACCTTACTAGCTGTAGTTGAAGTTGATAATATTATTACTGTATGTATAATTTATTCGATTTCACATGTAGCTGTGGTGAGAATAATGAGAAAAAAGGAACAAGAAGAAAAAGCCCTAGTATTTTCTATTTCCATCTAATTCATTTTGCAACTTTCAGTTCTTCTGTTCATTTCTAATTCCAGTGCTGTGGAAGGTAGCTCTTGGAGCAGGCACATGTCCTAAAATATCCTCCAGAAGATTAGGTTGACTGATGGGCAAGTAGAAAACTTCAGGGGCACAGATTCAATCCCTAAAGAAGCCTGGTGGATAAATGCTAAAAGGACTGTAGCACCTGAAGAACGTAGGCCCTTCATTGTTGGGACAATCCGTATCAACCTCAACCAGTTTCTGATGTCTGGAGACCTAGTCCAGTGATACTAGATCTAATAGTTTTTCAGGAAAAAATCAGAAAATCTGGACTTCAAAAAACTTAAAGTTATACCAGAAGTTTAACGTCTCTTGATTTTTAAATGTTAGCACCTGGGTGACTATTTGAAAACATTTTGCAGGCCAGGTGGTAAGCATCTACAGGGCATGTTTCGCTGCATTTTGCCAGTTTTTACACCTCTAATTGTGGCACATGAGGGAAGAAACAACTAAATTCTAGGCTGTCTTTTTTTTTTTTTTTTTTTTTTGCTGCAGAAGATTCCTGTAAATACTGAAAAGCAAGGAGAAGAAGTTGTGACACAATTATAACTTAGATTGATGACTAGTGTTGTTCATGCATATTAGTGTTAGTCGGTATACCTTATGCTTTCTGAGGAAATAATTAAAACAAACAAAAAAGGTAACATTTGAAAATAACTAAGAATGATATTCTGCGTATCAGTATGAGTTCAAGCCCCAGTATCAATTAGAAACACATTAGAAATTCATTTTCTTTTAGCCACAGCTTCAGGTTATCATTTGTTGATCTTTTTTTGATCAAGTTGTTTTAAGTGTCCCAGGACAGTCTGACCATTTATGACAACTGAACATTTCAAGTGTGTGTTGTTGCTCGTAGCTCTCCTTTGGGTGGAACACAGTCAAGATTGATATGAGTGCGGCCCGGAGAGATCCTCTTCCAATTATTCCGTTTGGATTAGCAGCATTTGCGGCCACTTTGTTTGCCTTGGGATTAGCTTTAGGAACAACCATAGCTGTTGGGATGTTGTTTTTTATCCAGGTAAGTTTCTTGTTTATCTCTAGCTAAAAGTTGTTCACTTACTGGGGCTGCTTGTGATGAGAAAGAGCTGAAGACTGCATTCAGGTGTGCAGTACGAAATGGAAGTTACTGTTACCTGTTCCATCGAGGTAGCTAATCTCTGTACTAGCCAGATGATTTTGAAGTGACTACCTAAATTTCCAGGTAATTGATTGAATTTTTAAAGTGTTATCTTAGAGTTATATATCACTTTATAGTTGAGAAAGCTTTTATCACATTATGGTCTCTCTTGATCTTCACATCAACCCCCAGAAAGAGTTGAAGAGGAATATTTTCCCCTTCCTTACAGATGAGTGATTGAATCATGGAAAAGTGAAGTGACTGAACTCAAGATAACCCACTTATGTATTCAGTAAACATAATTATTAATGCTGTTTTTTATAATAGCATGTATTTAATCATCATCATCATAATAAAGCCAATGTTTATTCAGCACTTATTATGTGCAAGACACCGTTTTAGGGACGTCACCTGTAGTAGCTCATTTAATTCCAATAACAACCCTATGGTACGGTGCTATTTAATGGCTCTTCTGGTGAAATAGTGTGCTAATTTCGGAGGCTACAATAATGAAAATGAAAAAAGTCCGGCTCTTAGGGAAGTCACAATTAGTAGTAAACAGTTAACTAATACTGGCTCATGTGAGTATCACAGATTTATGTACAAAGTGCTGTGAGAGTACAGGGGAGGAGGATGTGGCCTGTGACAAAACAGTTAGGAACCATTCCCTTCACTTAGTTAACTTACTAGTCGAAGGCCCGCTGTGGGCCAGGTTCTGTTGTGCTCAGCCATAGGAATATGGTGAGGACTTCTTTCCCCTATGTGTCTTTACTCTGCCCCACTGTTTCTGTGGACACAGCTGGACTAAAAGGAAACGCAGACCTCTCATAGAATCAGAAATGCTGGCCTGAGGGCTCTGGTGTATCACCCAACCCTTTCAAACTCGTAGTTTTGAAATATCTTGGTTTTGGTTATACTTTATGTCTTCTATTAGCCTGGGGTCAAATTCTTTGAAAAAATTCCCCCAGTGCATCTGATTAAGAATCATATTAGAAATAGACTAAAACCCTGTGGTGTAAAAGCCCAGATAAGTGGAATGAGTCATAGCTAGGAAAATTGGTTAATAGAATCAAGACTGAATATATTTGGTGTTTAAAGCAAGCGGAATATCTAGGTTGACTGAGTCACTTCGTTGTAGTAAATAAATTAAATCATAAACTTAAGGTTAATTAAAGATAGTGTTAAGCGATTTTAGTAGCAAAATGCACAAATACCGATTAAGTGGATTATATCAATGTTTTATTAATAATGTGGAAGCCTTGTTCAGAAGGTAGTACTTAAAACCTGAAGCTTTATTAAACTAGTAGATTCAGATTTGATTATGGATGATGACCATAATCATTTTGTGGAGAGGCTTTGTAGCACAGTGCTGAAGAGCAAGGACTTTAGAGTCAGATAGACCACACCCTGAGTGTGTCACTTAACCTCTGTTATCCTGATCTCTTCATCAGTGGAATGCACCAATAAAAACTATCTCATAGGGTTACTACAAAGATGATAATCTTAAATGAACTGAAGTTTCATCATAAAATTTTACTGTGTATCATTTAATTTTCAGATGAAAATAATTCTCAGAAACAAAACTTCTATTGAATCATGGATTGAAGAAAAGGTAAATTTTAATAATTGTTTCCTCAAATAAAGATTAGTTCAGAAAAAATTAAAAAAAAAAAAAAAGATTAGTTCATAGGCCAGATTAACTAATAAATGCCTGGAAGTGAAAACTTCACTAGCAGATAGATTTCTTCGGTCATTTGAGTGCCACATAAAAGAAAAATAAAGAAAAGAAGCATTTTGATTCATTCTTGGTTTAATGTAACTCCCTCAGAAATATGCTTCTCATTCACCCTGAGTTGCTGAAGAAGCCCAAGCCATCCATTAAATCATTTGGCTATTCTTCCTCAGATTAGGGGTTAAGGCAGACCATTCAGAAAGGAACATCTCTCCCATCAAGATGCCATCAAGTTTTTTTCAGTGCTTTAGGACTAACAAACCTTCATAAGCCATAGGGCTTAGAGCATAGCTTGTTACAAACCTCCCAACCCTTAATACATACTTCATCCTGTCTGTTGCGATTCTGTTGTAAAGTCAATCTGACCACTCTGCTCCCTGCTTACAGCTTCTCAGAGCCTCACCATCACTGTAGCAGGGACTATACACCCACATGCCTGCGGCGGCCAGGCAGATCACTTAGGTGACAGGAGCCAACCTGTGTACTAGAGCTGCCTAACAGATGAAGCTGATTGTTACCATGGGGGGGTACTCACTCAATATTCTGAAATCATCTAATTGTTTTTCTAGAAGAGTAAGAGATTTGGATTTCTGTGACATCTCTTTGTTTTTAGATATTAGGAAGCAATTCACATTAAAAACAAAAAACCTTGTGGGCCAAATAAAACATAACAGTAGGACATATTTAGCCCCCTGGCAGCCAGTCTATAGCTTGAAGTTATAGGACTAGTTTCTTAAACTTTTTGGTTTCAGTACCCTTTTACATTCTCAAAATTGTTAAGGACACTAAAGAGCTTTCTTAATGTGTGTAGTAGTTATCAGTGATTGTCATATTTCCTGAGAAAAATTTTGAAGCTTTATAATTTCATTTAAAAATAATAAACCCATTATATGTTAATAAAAATAGCATATTTTTAAAAATTATTATATTTTTCAAAGTAAAAAATAGAAGAATGGCATTGTTTTGTATTTTTACAAATCTCTTTAATATCGGACTTAACAGAAGACAGTTGGATTCTCACATCTCCTGCATTCACTCTGTTGCGATATGTTGCTTTGATTGAAGTATATGAAGAAAATCCAGCTTCACACAGATAAGTAGGTAGAAAAGGAAAGAGTATTTTAATAGGCTTTTTAGTTAACAGTGGATATTCTTTGATACTACATGAGAACTTCACAGGTGATAGCCTTGAAAGATTAGTTGTATGTGAGGTGTAAAGCTCTATCAGTAAACGTTTTGTACTCTTGTACATTTCAGTCCATCAGTACATCTTGCTCTTTGAATGGACCTTTTACCCATACATGATTTTATAACATCAGGTATTGGTCATTTGGAAAATACAGTTTTATAGAGTAATGCACATTTTCCAGATGCTGACACATTGGTTCATATCGTTACCAATCTTGTGGGGGAAGGGCCTTCATTTTGGAAAGCAATCAGGCTCATCGCGGTGGATACAGATTTTCCAAAATTCTAATTTTCACTTGAAAGCCTTAATTTTTTCACTGACAATAGATACTCAGTTGTTTACATTAAAGTAACAGCTTGACTTTGTTAATTTTTGAGAAAATTTCTACCAAATATTGAAGTTTCAGTAACCTTAGTTTGTTTCATTACTCATTCTTTCAAGTAAAATTGCATTAAATGAAAAAAGTTGGCTATACAGCTTTTATTAGTTCACAACACAAACAGATGTTTTCCTTGAGATAAGCGCTTTGGTGTGCTCTATGTGTCCTCCCCATCTTGTCACACAGAATATTGAGAAGTCATCTACTTGAAAGTTGAGATTTAATGAAAATAATTATTTTTATTGCATCATCAAGAACATTCTTATGTAAAATTTTTGTTCGATTTTTTTTAAAATTATGAGTATGTAATGGTGAAGAATATAATCTCTCTTTACACAGTTTGGTGCCACTATCATGATTCCTGCTAAAGGTACTAGCAATTTTACCCACTACTGCAAATATCAACACAATGAAAAAGACAAATAACATGTTAGTATTAAGATGAAAGTTGTTTGACTTTATTGAACCGTAAGAAAAGATCTTGGGGACTGGAAGAGGTATGCAAGGCATGCTTTGAGAATCACTGATATACAGGTTTAAGTCCAAGCTCCTTAGCTTATGCATAACTAAACCTTTCCTGTCTTCCCCTTGTCTATTTCTTCTGCATTTTCTACCTCTTCCCACCCCATCTCACTCTTGATACCAACTAAAATCAAAAACCCAATTTTATACATCATATGCTTCTGTATCTTTTCACATGTCATTCGCTCTACCCAGAACACACCCTCCTTTTTGCTGATTTCTTCTGCCTCAAGACCTAGTTTAGGTGTCATTTCTTCCAAAGAACCTTCCTTGACTCTCCCTAGATTAGCTAAGTGGGCTTTTTTTTTTCTTTCTTTCTTTTTTTCTTTTTTTGTTGCCTTTCCTATAGCACCTGTTACACATCTCTGTTGCCTCTTTCTTACTTTCTCTCTCTCTCTTTTTTAAAATTTTATTTATTTATTTATTTATTTTGAGAGAAAGGGAGAGAGCATGAGCGGGGGGAAGGACAGAGAGGGAGAGAGAGAATCTTAAGCAGGCTCCACACTCAGTGCAGAACTTGATGTGGGACTGAATCTTAGTACCCTGAGATCATGACCTAAGCTAAAATCAAGAGCCAGATGCTTAACCGACTGAGCCAACAGGGACCACACCTCTGTTACCTTTTAACACAGTATTGATAGAATACCCCAACTTCACTGAGTGCTTCTCTTTGGCAGAAACCAGGCCTCAGTCTTTTTGTAAGCTACTCTCATCCTTACCACTATTTCTTTGTTAATAGCTTAAATCTCTGTTCTTTGAGACTCTTAACCATTTTGAAGATTCTGAGACTTTGAAAGGGAAAAAAATTATCCTTTACTGTTTGTGTGGGAATTTGCAGTTTAGTAGATTCATACATATATATATAGCTTGACAATTATTTTAATTGAATTAACATCAATATTATTTTCTAAGCAATAGCAAGAAAGCTTTCCCTAAAATATTGTCCCCAATAATAAAGTATTTCAATTTGTCATTTCTAGTTAATGTAATGTATCATCATTAGATTAATAATTTTTTTCTGATGACCAAGGCTCTTCATAAAGTACCGTGCTAAACCTAGAAGTTATTTTAAAACTGGCACTCTGTTGCTGACTAAAAAATACAAATAAGTGATTAACTTTATAGAAAATTTATTGAAATTTATCAGGCACTAAAATTGATACAAATGTAAAAAACCAAAAAAATTGATAACAAATTTCAGCTGGGTTTGTACACTTATTGTAAGAATAAATTATGCATCTTTATACCACTAGGTGTCAGTGGAACTTAAGAAATTCTAAGTCAGTTTATCTCCTTAAGTTCAAGTTAATAAAATTTAAGTGCCTAGAATATAATTTATACAACCTGAATATTTATGTATATGTATAAAGTACACCTATAAATGCATATATTCATAAGTATATATATACGTGTATAATGGTATAAAAAGCTGAAAGAGGATCTACACATTTCTGCTAGTTTTTTGAGAAAATAATTTTCAGAAAATGATGACTCCCCTGGAACCCATTTTTCTGGCCATTTCACAGGTGGTGTTGCTACCCACGATACAACTGTCGCATTCTGGAGCACCCCTGAAACAGTTCTTTCATCCTGAATAAACTCTTGCTTTCTCTTAAGTCTTTTTATCACCATCCCTTCCTTACACCTGTATTCTTTTGTTTTGCTGAGCAAAGAGCATTAAGGATGTGTTTTATGTGGAAAAAAGCTAATAACTCATTTATTTATTTAGGTTTTATTTATTTGAAAGAGAAAGAGCACGAGCAGGGAAGGGGGGCAGTGGAAGGAGAAGCGGACTCCTGGCTGAGCAGGAAGCTTGACAGCGCGCTTCCATCCCAGGATCCTGAGACTGTGACCTGAGCCCCAAAAGCAGATGCTTAACCAACTAAGCCACCCAGGCACTTATTAACTCTTTCAATAAGGATTTTTGAATGTGTGTTCCTGAATAAGCCCAGTCAGACATTTCCTGAATGATCTCATATGAGGTCGGTGTTATATAGCAAGTTCCTCTTATATTACGATAAGTTTGTCTGTCTCTTCTGTGTAACATGACAACAGGGAGGAAGCATTTTTAGGAGTGATCCAAATTTGAGGAATAAATGTATGTTACTGTCAATACTATCCATAGGACAGTATTTAGAGCCATTGGAGGCAGAGGCAGCTGCTATCTTCTTTGTTACCCACAGGCTAAAGATCGAATTCAGTATTACCAACTGGATGAAGTCTTTGTTTTTCCCTATGATATGGGAAGTCAGTGGAAGAACTTTAAGCAGGTATTCACGTGGTCAGGGATCCCGGAGGGAGATGGACTAGCGTGGCCAGTGAGAAAAGACTGTCACCCGTACAGCTTAACAGTAAGTATTTCTGCGCAAATAGGCTTTCCTTTCTATCTAGCCCTTGTCTCCTTAAGTGCCCCTTAACTCAGATGACATTTTATAGTAAGATAAGTCATACGGCTTTTTTCAGTTTGGCAAAAATAAATCTAAGTTAAAAATCCCAAGGCACTCCTTCTGTCCTCTTTCTCTTTTAATTTAAATCTCTCTTTAATCCTCCATACATGGGACATAAAGTCCTGATCCCTTCACTTAGTTACAAAATCCAGCCTGAAACTGCCTCCAACTACTTTCTAATGGAAATCACCCTTCCAACCGGCGTGGTTTCCTCAGTGAACTCCTTGTGTGTTCCTGCCACCTAACTCTGTCCATACTGTTTTTTCTCTCTTCTGTGACCTCTTTTGTATCAGAAATTTCAAGGCCAGTTCCAGTTCCACCTCATCTTGATTTGGCACTTAACCGTATGCAACTCTGTGGTGCCCAGGAGGTCTCACTTTTATTTAATTCTTTTATCTTACATCTTTAACAAGATTCTAATACAGAGACCATGAGTTATCTTGATTTCCCTTACTATATCTAAGATAGTACCATTTAATAAATTGTTGCTGAATAAGTGAGGAAAAGTATATCATAATGATGACTTTCATTGGAGACTTGCGGATGAATTTTGCAGTCTGTCTACCTTGTCTCTGAAGAATCCGTGAATCTCTGTCATCATCACTTTCAGGACTAGCCTAGAAGCCCCATGAGGGCAGTGAGTACATCTCCCTGATCCCTGGGCCATAGCGAATGCTCAGTGAGTATACACAGATGAAGACAGAGACTATGGAGAAGAAAGCCTCATGTCAGCTCCTGCTCTCAGTCAGAGAGCCCACTTTCCACTTTTCTAAACAAAACAAAACAAAAACATGGGGCCTTTGAATTGTCAGCACCGTGAAATGCTGGAAAATTGGGAGTTTGTCGTAACATTTGTTCTTTTTTTATCTCCAAACAGATTGAACAGTTGAAACAAAAAGCAGATAAACGAGTCAGAAGTGTAAGTAAAAATTTTGCAATGATACTAGTTTCTTTTTCCTTTTGTCAGGCTCTGCCCTTCTGTATAGTTTTCAGAATTGCCTCTGAGTAGAAGCTAACTGTTGGCTTTTATGAAATAATGTTTCTTACTACAATTGTTGAAATTTGATACAGTTCACTTTTGTTTTCTTTTAAGTAGTTTGGAGGTTTGGAGAGAATGTAGTCAATTTATATTGCCAACAAAAATCCTCATTATAGCTCTTTAGTATGAAACCCATCCTTACACTTCTGCTGTAAAATTTGATGACCGCTAGCCACATGTGGCTATTTAAATTTAAAGTAACTAAAATAAAATACAAAATTGAGCTTCTTGGTTGTACTGGCCATATTAGAAGTGCTTAGTACCTGTGTGTGTCTAGGGCCTACCCATTGGTTACCACAAATATAGAACATTTCCTTCACTGCAGAAAGTTCTATTGGACAGTACTGATCTAGAATTTAATTCATAGCGATGTGCTTGAAATGCAGGCTAAGAAAAGCCTAGAGAACTAGAAATGTCAGTTGCCTCTTATAAAGGATCTGGGAGGTAAAGACTTGTCACCTGATAACTTTGGGTCTGCCTTTAACAATTTAAATTCAAATTTACAGAAATTCAGAGGTAAACATTAAATTGTTTTTCTGATTACTGATGTCAGGTACGGTATAGAGTAATAGAAGATTACAGTGGTGCCTGCTGTCCTTTGAATAAAGGAATCAAAACCTTCTTCACGAGCCCCTGCACTGAAGAGCCTCGAATAAGGCTACAGAAAGGGGAATTCATTTTAGCCACAAGAGGGTTACGGTGAGTGATAGAAAGTACTGACTTTCTTCTTTAAATTAGCATCTAGCCTAAAAAAATTAATTTTAATCTTTTAAATATTTCAGATACTGGTTGTATGGAGATAAAATTCTTGATGATGCCTCTGTAGAAGGTATGGAAATGGCAAGAAATGTTTAATAGACCAGCTGCTAGTAATAATTCCAAATTGTGCGAGAACAATTGTTACAATCAATGTCATGTGCATTAGGACATAACCGTCAAGCATAAGACATAAGACACACCATCAAGCAACAGAAAAAGGCTTCTTAGATTATTTCTCCATAGCACTTCTATTTATCAGGTCTTTTTAGGGGCAACTAATATCGGAAGTCATCATGATCTGTGTGACAGGCACTTGTAGAAGTGCTTCACTTGTGGTGAAGCCCCCACAGCCCTCATTTACATTTCACTGGTGAGGAAACCAAAATGCAGAGACTGAGCACCTTGCCCAAGACCGCAATAAAAACAGGTAGAGCCAGATGTCCAGCCCAAGCAGTCCAGCTTTAGAGCCTATACACCAGACCCCTTTGCCCTACACTCTCTCTGTGAATGCATATTCCTATGATTTTATTACGGAAATTAACAGATTGAAATTTTCTGTGTCTTTAATTTTTTTTCTTTAAGTTTAAGAACTGTTCCTTTGTAAAGTAAAGGTTAATTCTGGATGCCTTTAGATTCACCCCATATGACTGCTTAGGCAACCTTGACACAGAAATTTACATGTTAGGAAGAAACCTAAGAAGGAAATTCATAGAAGCTACAGGGAGGTGGTTCCCTGGAATAGGTGAAGTATGAGAGTGCCCAGAACACCACGATCACACATATGTAAGTGAACACCCGTATCGAGGAATGCTGCCCATGTTCCCTCGCCCCCCATGCTCCGCTTAGGGCTTGTCCTGAACCACATTTGCACCTTTCCCAGCTAATAGCATTTGGGAAATACTGGTTTTCTGACTTGACAGACAGCTTTTAAACATATACATTTTTTTTTTCTCAAATTATGCTTATAAAAGCTGGTAAAGGAGGAAAAAAGTAAAGCAGAACTAAAAGCTTACTGATTTGAAGTAGTGGGACTTATTTGGCTCAGCAATATCACTAATTCTATTCACATCAATTTTATTTTCTCCATCAGGTGTTTCACGAATCAGAGGCTGGTTCCCTAGAAACTGTGTGGAGAAATGTCCCTTTGATGCTGAAACAGATCAAGCCCCAGAGGGCGAGAAGAAAAATAGATAGCCACTGCTGAAGTAAAATTACTCTTTAGTCCTCTCCATTACTTGAAAATTGTACATATTACTAAAGAATTATGCAATGAGCCTACTCTGGTTAAGGTGTTCTTTTCCTCAAAGGTGCCCTAGTGCCATAATCTAAATATTTTTATTACCATTTTGAAATGAAGAAGCCATTCTGCATATGCCTTTGAATTCCTGCCCCTCTGTCACTTCTTCTTCTCCGCAAAAGGAAAAACACTTCACCCAAGTAAGTCAATTGCATTTTCTCTAGGATTTTTTTTATGCACTGCACACTATGGACCTCACCTGCAGATAGAGTTCCCCCTTTGCCAGGAGCATCTGCATGTGATGCTTTTACTCTGTTTCCCCCTCAGTTATTTCTTATGTAATATTCTAGATACTGTAGAAAACATACATCAGATTCAATATAAGCTTAAATTTTATTACCTGTCTTTTAATAATGCAGATTTTGTCAAATCAAATAAAGATCAATGGCTGTTCTGTATAAATCTAATTTTTTACTAGCCTCTTTCTTTTGGCTGACTAAAAAGCTTTGTCATAGTTCTTTGTGGAAAAACTCCTCTACTACCTTGTGAGAAATTGGCATCTTTAATCCTGAGTCTTAAGATATTCAGTAAATGAACTAGTGGTATGAGATCACAGTATTCTGGGAAACTTTCAGCCCGGTGAGCTCCAACTGCTACAGCTATACACTTGAGTCTCAAATCTTGAAGTTCATGTGAATGGTAGGATCTAAGCTGATGGATTGGATGCTTAACATTGGGCTTGTCTAGGCACAAGTAGAATAACAGAAGCCATCTGCTCCCATTCTAATTCTTCCTAAGGCAGGGAACTTGAGCTTTTGGAGGTTCTAACAGTTAACATTAAGGGAAGGACACTTGGAGATTCAGCAATGAATGAAACATGACTCTGTCCCATTCTAGTGCTAGGTGGGGGGTAGACAGATAAGCAAAATACACATTGTGAAGAGAGCAGGTAAGATGGTCTGATAGACGTGACCTTTGACAGTTGAAGGGACAAGTTGTTTGCCTCTGAGAGTAGCCAGCTGTGTCTTAGAGGGAACAGCCAGAACAACAGGCTGAAATGTGCCTGGCATGTTTGAGGAACAGTAAGGAAGCCAGTGTGGTTTAGTTGGAATGAGGGAGGGAGAGAGCAGGTGAGGTCAAGGAGGTAATATGAGCTCGACCACCAAGGGACCCTGTAGGTTAATTCTTGTCTTCCCTTTGTTGCAGATACTCAAGAATAGGCATCTCTTGAGCTTTTCTGGGCTTAGGGTCTAGAAAGACCATCCATGAACATTCTCCTTACCTCCAGTTAGAGGTCAGAGAGGAACACTGTTGAAGACCGCACAGCACAGACGGTAAAGGAGGAAACAATGAGTCGTGTGCTTGGTTGGAGTTTGGGCTCAGCTGGTATTTGTTTGTCATTCACAGCTGTGGGAGGAGAGGGCCTGGTCCTCTCAATATTGCCTTTAGTAGCCACCGATCTAGGTTGCAGATTAGAATCACCTAGGGATCTTTTAAAAATCCCAATGCCCAGGCCATACCCTAGATCATTTCAGTCAGAATCCCTAGGGTGACACTCAGTCATTATTAGGATCTCTTTAAACCCCTCAGGTAATTCTAGTTTACAGCCCAGTTTGAGAGCCCCTAGCTTGCTTGATAAGTGGTCCTTGATTGTGATTCTTATCATGGTCCGTGAGGAAACACACACCACAGTATACATGTTTGCAGTAGTTTATTTTAAAGACTTTACAAGTGGAAGCAATGTGTTGTCTGAGGGTAAGGTATAACAGGAACTGGAGTCCAGTGGAGAAAAGATCAGTCAGGTTCTTCCCAGAAGATAAGCCTGTTGTGGAGGGTCCATGCTTGCCCATAGGTCTTTGTTCCTAGTTCAGGAACAAAGTGCCAGCTTCATTTACTGGAAAAGTGCACTTGACATGAGTTTAAACTCCTTCCCCCATAGCTTCCAGTTCAGCAGCAAACTGTAAGGAAAAGATTTAGTCACCAGTTACTACTGTAGATAACATTTTGTGAATTTTGGACATGTTCTAGGCCCCATTTTTTTAATTCTCCCAAGTCAGAAACTAGGGAGTTTAGGAAATGTTCAGTATGATCAAACTTTCCTTCTGTAGACAGACATTAGCGTAACACAGAAGCACATAGAAGAAATTAGTCCCAAAGGTGTGATTGATATTAGTGATATTTCAAATTTCAGTGGTTTTGAGGAATAGTTTAAATTATGAATTTTAAACAGCTTTTTATTTTTTAAATTATTTATTTGAGAGAGAGAGAGATAGCGAGAGAGGGAACACAAGCAGGGGGAGAGGAAGGAGCAGGCTTTCCGCTGAGCAGTGAGCCCGATGTCAGGCTCAATCCCAAAAGCCCAGAATCACAACCTGAGCCGAAGGCAGCCACTTAATGACTGAGCCACCCAGGCACCCCTAAACAGGTTCTTAAAACTTAATGATCTCTTTTTTTTTTTTTTTTTTTTTTTTTTGATAGACAGAGATCACAAGTAGGCAGAGAGGAGGAAGCAGGCTCCCTGCTGAGTAGAGAGCCCGACGCGGGGCTCGATCCCAGGACCGTGGGATCATGACCTGAGCCGAAAGCAGAGGCTTTAACCCACTGAGCCACCCAGGTGCCCCAAAACTTAATGATCTCTCAATTTGAACATTGGAAGGCCTAAATCCTGGGACTGTCAGCAAGGTGGGTTTACTGTAAAACAAGAAGGAAGAAGTCACTTTGGCTCTTGAACTGGTGGTCATTTCCAAAGCTTAGAGATTGTGAAGAAGGGGCAGAATAACAAGTGGACCCTGAAGAAAGGCACGTTGATAAAAGTAGACCAAAACCCCAAGTGTCAGCAATAGTTAAGAGGGGAAGGACAAAATGTATTTAGTTCAGGGCTAAGCTTTTACATTACAATTCAATATTTTTTAGAAAGCTGTAAACTATGGTTTTTGTTAATTTAATAGGCAAAAATAACAGACAAGAGGAAAGCCAGAAAATGAACATAGGATTAGTTTTTAATCCATATTCCGACAAGGCAGGCTACCTCTGAGCCCCCTCCAGCTCTAGTACCTTAATCTATTCCTGGATGCTCTCATACAGGCTGTCGATTTGGTTTCGAAAGTACTTGGAAAGCTCTGCCCGCTTTGCTTTCAGTGTTGGTGTTAAGAGCCCATTTTCAATGGAAAATGGCTCTGGATGTAGAAAGACAGTTTTGACCTAGAAGAGAAGACACACACACACAGACACACACACACACACACACATACACACACACATTTATTAGTGATTCAGACTTTTCTGCAGAGCCCCCTGCGTGCTATGTAAAGAACTTGAGAAAAGTGGGATTGATGCAGTGGGAGGGTAAAGAGAACAGTAACACATGTCCATTCCCACAAACTGATAATTTGGGAAAGAACTGAGAAGGGGAAATGGATAATAAACGGCAAATAAGGATTGTACAAGGAACTATAAAAGGTCACTGCCATTCGTTCTTAGTGGGCTAATGGTACAAAACTTCAAATCCATCCCTTAGAAGTTTCATTGAAACCCTCTTATAAATCTAAACATTAGAACTTTCTACTATGACGTAAGAAACCAGGATTATATCAGTAGTACATACCTGTTCAAAGGATTTAAGGCCACCATCTCTCCCAATTTTCTGCAAGTCTTCTAAAATGGCTTCCTTTACAACCTAAGAATATAAAACACAGCTTAAAGCACGGCTGGTTTGAAAAAGAGACCAAATGAAAGGCTAAATGTGAACCAACTCAAAATGCCTACAAAAGCTCATCAGGATAGAAGGATATATATAGGTTTATAGTTTTATATGTACAAGCACATTTCATGCTTAATATTGCTCAAGAAGCTAATGAGAAGGAAAGGCAAATCTAAATGTTACCAGGGATTTCCTCTGGATGGTATTTTTTGATTCTCTATTCTCTAATTTTCCCCCCATAATGAACATACTATAAAAATAACAGAAGGGGGGTTTTGTTTGTTTGTTTTTAACTCTTATCCCATCCTATCCTCCAATCTAATAAAACCCATCAGTCTATTTCAGCTACATCCACCTATCCCAAGCACAGGAAGAGTCTCTTCTTCCAAAAAGGAAGGCATCATTGGTGCCTGAGTTGGAGCAGCCTGTGCTCTGCCACCATGGGCCCCGGGGGTGTGCATCGAGCTTTCCTAAGGGAGACTTACTTGGTTTTGGCACAGTTCTTCAAGGGAGCCTTTAACCCCAAGTTTGGCCACAAATGAGGGCAGCACGTCTGGGTCAGGAATCACCACTCCCACTAAGGACGACTGTAGAAAGGAAACAAGGCCACGTGAGAGGTAGGATAGGGGTTCCCACACTGGATGAAGACAGGATTCTAGCTTGATAATAGGTACTTCCCCAAGATCTCATTTCAACATACTATACTACACACTCCTCTCACCGTGTATTTCAAACCCTCATGGATTTCTGATCCCATTTTCCTTCTCCATATCTTTTTACAAAAATGTTTTATTCAGGGGCGCCTGGGTGGCTCAGTGGGTTAAAGGCTCTGCCTTCAGCTCAGGTCATGGTCCCAGGGTTCTGGGATGGAGCCCCGCATCGGGCTCTCTGCTCAGCAGGGAGCCTGCTTCCTCCTCGCTCTGCCTGCCTCTCTGCCTACCTGTGATCTCTGTCTGTCAAATAAATGAAATCTTTAAAAAAAAATGTTTTATTCAAATTTGATTATGCAAAAAAAAAATTGTATTCAACATCAAGCCTAAAGCATCTATGGCCTGTCTTTTGCCAATCCCCACCCACTCCCCAAAAGTTAAGGTTAAGCACAGTATGTATAAAATAGTTCCTTGTGCCGCAGGAACTCCCACTGTAGTGGGAACTAAGTGTGACATGGGGCCCTTTGTTACTGAATGGCTACTCTTTAGAGTAACCATTACAACAATTCTATTGACTTGTTCACAGACTCCCTCACACTTAAATGATTTTTTTTTTTTACATATATATTGCCTTGAGGGTTGGAGTATGACTTCACTTATTTGGTATGACAAGCACAAATCTTCTCATCTGAAACCCAACTATCCAGGTTTCCTGTAGCTATTGGAGCCAGCATGGCCTGTATCTGAAAATGGCTATCGTTAAAACAGCGTATTACCCGTAAGCTATCCCCATGTACAAAAATTTGCAACACTGGTCTACTCCTGATGTAGATATTTTCTATCTTCTCAGGAGCAATGTATTCTCCTTGGGCCAGCTTGAAGATGTTCTTTTTACGGTCAATGATCTTCAGAGTTCCATTCTATAGGGAAGAGAACAGCATCAGTGTTTGAGCCCTCTGGGGGAAGTCAGTGGATAGAGCGGCAAAGTCACAGGTGTTTTCTTTCTGTAAACTTGATCTCTCTAGAGACTTTTGAGCAAACTTTTCATTTTTCTTTGTTGGCTTTGGGGAAAGGGAAGGGAGAGGCTTCCAGCAAGAACCTGTCTATACTGTTTTGTCCTCTGTGGAGAGCCTCAGAAAGCATCTCCAGGACCTGCTAAAGCTGTGTAAGTGGTTGTCTCATCTAATGAAGAAACTTCGCAGCTCTGAATTTCCAATAACTTAATTTCCAATTATTCCATTTCCAGAACTCTCAGTAATAGGGAATTTATATTTACTAAGATTTCTGGATTAGTTGGATCTCCCGGTCCTTGACTCCCTTTCGTGTATCCCTCCTGTTAGACCCTGAGCAGGCTGAAAGAGCTTCACTGTCCTAATGCTAATGAAGCATGTCAACGACTGTGCTCGGTAGGACTGAAGGAGGGCCGGGGAAGGCTCTGACCAGCCACCAGAGGTCATTTGCAGCTTCATTTTTCAGAGCCAATTGATCTGAGGAGTTTAGGTTCTTAGGGATTTGAACTGTAGAATTGGGACAAGTAGCAAATACAATCCACGTGATCACACCCTAAGTAGGACAACAGACTGAACCAACCATTGAACCATAAAGAAGGCTGACTCCAGGAATTAGCTTTCAGTTCAGCCTAATGGACATTATCTGGAAATGACTGATAAGGCACGGGGCTCTGTCACTCTAGTGTGGGGACGTACTCGAAATTACATTCTTGGTCCATGGAATAGCTGGGACTAGAACACAGATCCCCGACCTGAAGAACTGAAGGTTCTTCAGTGGTATTGGTCTCCGCTTTATAGTCTGAGGATGCCACAAGCCAGGCAGGACACACACCTAATCCTTCCAGCTGCCTCCGCTGATGAATCTACTCGCATCTCTGCATATTATAAACAGTTTTCTTCAGTCCCCAACAACAGAGGCTTCCAGAAATTCTGAAGAAGCACCCACCGGTAGCCAACGGCCGATGTCTCCTGTGTGAAGCCAGCCGTCCTCATCCAGGGCTTCCTTGGTTTTCTCAGGATCCTTCAGGTATCCTTTGAACACATTGCTGCCCTTGATGCAGATCTGCCCAGAAGAGAGCACAGGGTGGAACCAGTGGCAAAGGTTGGGACTCCCAGCAGAGGCACTGACCAAACACCTGCTCCCACCTTAAACCATTGGATGATTCCCACTACAGTGGGAACACCACCCGATTTTAGTCCCTGTTATAGGCGCTAGCAAAGTGAGGCGCACAGATGTTCAGTTCCTTGTTAAAGATCTCGAGTCAAACCCACGTCTGCTCACAGTTGTGTGCTCTTTCTGACATAAACGTCTCTACTCTGATTGTCTGGGCGTGACTGCAGAGCACAACCTACCCACCTCTCCTTCGTTGTTCACTGAAAAGTAGTTCATGTCAGGTACATCTTGCAGCTTCACGTGATTGCAAGGCAGGGGAACTCCAACATGCCCTAGAACACACCACATTATTTCAGCTGGGAAGCCATGAACCAGTGATAGTTCTGGGCACATTTCTGAGATATTTATGGATTGACTCTAAAAGAGAAAGACTGAAAAGTTACCTGGAGCCCATGCTGGATAGCCAAGATAGAAACCTCTGGACTGAAACTTGAGTTTGCCGAGTGCCACATTTGGCCAGAGCACAGGTTCTCTAACCTAAGCCCTAGTTCAGGTGGAACCTTTCTCCCAACCACCGCATCTCCCGCCCAGTAGGTGGAGAACCTACCTGAAGTCCAGTCACCTGGTGACGTAAACGTACAGCCAGCTGTGCATTCTGTTTGACCATATGCTTCGAACACCTGCGGAAACCAAAGAAGGCTCTGAGACTTACTTAAGACAAAGCATGAAATGGCAATGCCCTACAGCAAGACAGGAGGAAAGCAAGTTCTCTCAGGATTGGAAGATGCTTGGTGTCCTAGTACCTTCAGGTATTAATACCTAATACCATGCCTGAGCTCCGAAATCGTTAGTGGGAGTGCACCCAAAAACCAAAAGGCTCCAGAAATAGACCAAGATATTAATACTTCTACTGTATTTCAGGAGAGGTAGCATTTCAAGTTGACAGGAAAATGTGAGTTATGAAGTGAAGTGACACCCGGGGACAATGGCTCTTGAGCCTGAGCAGAGGAGCCCTTCTGAAGGAATTGAAAACAGACAGCAGTGCTTCAGTTGTTTGGGGTTTTGTTTATTGGTGTGTTATGTTGTTGCTTTTTGAAAGAAATAGCTCCAGCTGTGATACAGAACAGTGACTGGCAAGTTTTTTCTCTACTGGACCAGAGAATAAATATTTTCAGTGCTGTGAGCCTCTGGGCTCTGTCTGGACTACTTTGCCAATGGAGAACAAAAGCAGCTGTAGACATTATGTAAATGAATGGGCATGGCTCCATTCCACCAAAATTTCGCTTCTGAAAAGAGGCAATGGGTCAGATTTGGCCTGTGCTGCAGTTTGCCAAACCCTGGTATAGTGGATAACCTTGACCGGAGAGAGGCTGGTGGGGCAAACCAGGGCCCCAGCTCCTGCAGTGTAGGTGGGGCCGTGCTAGGCAGACTCTGTAGTGATGGAGAAGGGGTATTTCTGATGGCAACAGGACCTACCGATCCATGGGTTTTAGGGGCCGAGGGAAATGAAAGTTTTAAAAATGGCCAAGAGGATAGTAATTTCAAAGCATAGAAGAGCTCTGGCCTTGGCATCAATTCAGAATCTTTTTTGATGGGGGTCCTACCCAAGGGGACATGGTGTGGACAAGGACCTGTTTTTCTCATGCTGTGCATGTTGGTCGAATGGATGAACTAGTTAGCTCTCTGGGGGAAAAAGAGAATGTCCACGCCCAAGCACTTGTATGCAATTCGACATGAAATAGAGACTTAATTAGAAAAAAGTAAAACCATTTGAGTATCCGAAAATATGAAGGACAGCAGTCTTGTGGAATACTGGAGTCAGAGAGTCCTGTCTAAGCAATTCAAAACCACAAGTAAAAAAGTTTAATCAGTTTGATGACATAAACATTTGAAACTGGTATATAGCAATTTTTCTGTAAGAAAGTAATAGAGTAACTCATAGAAGAAATACAAGTGCCAATAAGTGATAAAAAGATGTTTGGTGTTAATAAAAGAAACAAAAATGCACTGAGATTTTTCATGCTTCTAGTTGGTTCAGATTTAAATAACTGAGAAAGCCTGACACGGGCAAGAATGTAGGGAAATAAGGTCTCGTGCATTATTTGCAGGAATGTATAAAAAAAGACAAGACCTTTCTGGAGGGAAGTGTGATAATCTACATTAACATACAAAGCAAACTCATATATTATGACTATTTTGGTAGACAGTATCCTTATCATCTCACTGATTATAATAGTGAAAAAAATAGTGGCTTAAGTGTCCATCTGTAGGAGATGAGTTTCAGGTACATCCAATAAACTACCTCAAAACAACTAAAATGATGTAGATCTTTATTTGACCAGGATCAATGTGGATGGGACATAGTTTAATAAGTATTTCAGAACTGATGCCAGTTTATATAAAAGTTTGTATACAGAGATGCATAAAGAGAAGGATTATTTTTACTGATTTTGAGATTTTGAGGGGTAACTTTCTCCATGGTGTTTTTCAGTCATGTTTTCATTTTTTAAAGAGTGAGCTCTATTTGTGCAAAAGTGAAATAAGCTATCTTCAAAGGAGGTGCTTGTCTTACCGGACATCCCAGTGCCGCCCGGAGGAACGTCAAGACTGGAGAAGAGATGGGGGCAGCTCCAGTGACCATGAAATTAACCCTCCCACCCAGGTTGTCCTGTTGAGTAGAAGAAAAAAAACAAAGGCTCTGAAACCTATTCCTTGGCTTCAATTTCCTCCATTGCTAAATGGGTAGAGCATCTACCCAGTATCAGAATTAAACTAGGTAATTTACAAAGCACTTAGAACAGGGCGGGCCTTGAGGAAGAGCACTTAACATGTTCACTGTCCTTGTCCCTATAACCCATAGCTGGAACTCAACCTGCAGTTCCTAAATATTTCCTCAGATAATTTATATTCTTAGGCCCTTTATGTTACATATAATGTCAATAGATCACCTAAGAGAATAAGAGTATACGTTAGAACTTAACAATTTTTTTTTTTTGCTTTTTGACCAATTTCCTTTAATGACAAAGTTGTCCAAGTATGATAAGCTAGCAGAAAGCCTAGATATTTGCCTGGCTCTGTCCAAGACCCCGCCAACCTACCTGGATCTTTGAAAAGATGAATTTGTCCCATAAACTGTCACGCCTGATGATCCCCTTTTTCACTTCACTGAATTTAGAGGAAATAGCCAAGTTCAACAAGAACTTCTTCAAGGGTGTCTTGGCTTCATTTTGTACCTACAAGATGATAGCTCCTCTTAGTTCAGAACCTATTGGAGATGCTCACCAAAGCCATTCATCAGTGAGCAAGAGATAGTGCCTTCTTGCTTCATAATAAAGTGACTTTCATTCATGAACTGGGTTGCTAAATAATGACAATTCCAGAGAATTATGGCCACACTAAGACATAAGTACACTGAGTATATATGTACAGAGTTCTAGCTCCTGCAGATTTCTTGTCCTTGGCAAACAATCTTGACAATTTTGAGCATGTCCTTAAAATGTTCTCAATATCTGCCTACGAAAATCATTTGGATAGATAAGAAACAGCTCAATGGGCAATACATTTTGGGCTTTCAATAGATCAAAGAAAGACCTAGGAACCTGATTATTATTCTTTTTAAACAAGCACGACATGCCCCCATCCCCATACCTCTGAAGCTTATATACATTAAATTTGGAGAAACACCACTTTTCTCTGATTAAAGTTCCTCTAGCCACACCATACGAAACCCAATGGACTTTCCTATTTATTTCTTCACTTTGGGCTTAGTTCTGACACTATTTTACAAGCTCACATTATTTCTCTAGACTCCCTTGCCTCACGACTCTAATCCATCAAACATATACCTGCCAAAGGAGAGCTTCAAGTACAACTCGAAATCCCCCTTACTTCCAAAATTAAATCCTGAACCCTATATTCTGGCCTTCAGGACTCCATCCTACTGGAAGTCAGATTCAAGGAAACCAAGGTTCTTTTCCTGCACAAAATTGGAAGAGAACTCTCCAGCCATCTTCCCTATCGATACTTCCATTTCTGAGCCTATAGCCAATAGAGCTGTTCATCTGCCAACCGTGCTCTAGGCATCTACTCATGCCTATACCATCGTTTTACTAATGTCTCATCAGCTCTAAGATCTACGCTCAAATGTTGCCAGAATCCTGTCATCCCTGATACCTCTTTCAACCTTAAGAGATTTATCTTCATTATTCACAAGATAATCTCCTCCTAATAAGTCACTGACAAAAGCTGGAATTTGGAGACTCACACTAATAAAGCCCTCCATTTTTAAAATAAGTGACACAAGTAAACTCTGTGTGAAGTATCACCATATCATTAAAAAACTCTTGGAAGTAAAAACATGCAGGGGTGGGGGGTGGCATGGGTGGCGCAGTCGGTTAAGTGTTTGATTCCAGCTCAGGTCATGATCCTGGGGTCCTGGGATTGAGTCCTGCATCAGGCTCCCTGCTCAGTGGGGAGTCTGCTTCTCCCTCTGCCTCTGCTCCTCTCCCTCCTTGTGCTTGCTTTCTCAAATAAATAAATCAAATCTTAAAAAAGAAATTAAGTGATCTTTATTTATAAAGAAAAAAAAAAAGTAAAAGTGTCTGAGGTATCAGAGTGGTAGGGTCAGTTAAGTGTCTGACTCTTGGTTTTGGCTCAGGTCGTGACCTCAGGGTCATGAGATCAAGCCCCGCATTGGGCTCCACACTTGGCCTGGAGTCTGCTTAAGATTCTTTTCTCTCTGCTCCTGCTAATGTGCTCTCTCTCTCACAAATAAATAAATAAATCTTTTTTTTTTTCCAAAGTAAAAATATCTAACAACATGAACATAAACCATAGTAATCAGCAAATAATTCCATAGCATGCTGAGAGCCGTTAGGATTGTTAACAATTCTTCTAAAAACAGCACTTTCAATGTCCTGGGGTTATTGTGTTCTAGAAGGCTGCCTGCCCCATCCCTGGAGCCCCAGGATAGTATCTAAGAATCACCAGTGTGAAGGGGAGAGCTAGAGTCTCAGCGTTGGAGTCCAGAGCCTGTGAAGAGTGCCATGTGGTCATTATTTGCTCGGGGCTCCCACGCCTGTGCAGTTATGAAGTGATCAAGCATCTGGTTCAGAGCCTGGAGTCTATTACTATCTTGCCTGGGCTCATAGCCCAGTTCCAAAGACTCCTTGGGAAGATTAAACAATCCAAGACTTGGGTGAGAGACATTAAAGATAACCTGAGGGGGCTCCTAGGTGGCTCAGTGGGTTAAAGCCTCTGCCTTCGGCTCAGGTCATGATCCCAGAGTCCTAAGATCGAGCCCCTCATGGGGCTCTTTGCGCAGCAGGAAGCCTGCTTCCCTTCCTCTCTCTCTGCCTGCCTCTCTGCCTACTTGTAGTCTCTGTCTGTCAAAATAAATAAATAAAATTAAAAAAAAAAAAAAAGACTGGGGACATGTTATATCACAAAGCAAGGAAGCTGTAAGAAACTACTGGGGTTAGGTCAAAAGGACACGTGAACAGCTTGATGGGGCTCCCAGCTTCCACAGAGGGCCAATTTGGACATCAGGAAGAACGAAGTGCATTAAGTGTACAACTATGCAAATCACGAGTTCATAATATTACAAAGCAAAAAATCTGGGTCATTTCCGAAGACCACTGAGGCACCAGTTCATTATTCTGAAGATTGATAAATAAAGGGAAAGAATATTTGTCATGTCGTTATGGAAGAATCTCACCTAAGGAACACAAGGGAAGTAACTGAATTAATCGAATTGGAAAAATCACTACGTTGTAAACTCTAAAGAAAAACAGAGCAGGGATCAATGGCAAGGAAGGACTTTGTGACAATAGGATTGTGGCCCAACCCCTCATTGGATAGACTCTGGTTAAGCTTTTTGTTTGTTTGTTTGTTTGTTTAACCTCTGAGGCTCAGTCTCCTCAGCTGTAATTTGGAAATGGTAAGTCCAGATGTGATTTCCTGTGATTTTGGGAGGTTTGGATAATGGAATGCATTTGAAATGTTGACCGCGGGACCCGCGCCTCAGCAGGAAGCTCCGTGGCAACAGGTGTTAAGAAATCAGAGTGACAACTCCTCGGTAAGTCAGCTTAAATTTGAGGGGCTCCCCAAGTCTCTGAATTGAGCTCTTTCTCCAGATCTGGTCCACGTTATCCTATCCAGATGAAGGGGTTTCATTTATTACGGTGTTTCACAGTCGCCTATGTGGCCATAGGCAGGTGCTTGTAGGCAGCAGGAGGTGGACGTGGAAAAAAATGTCTTAGCAACACAGAGTCTCTGAGAGCTCAGTCAGGCCTCAGCCACAGACATGTCCTTCACCTCAGGGCCAGCCCAGCAGAAGCGAGGTTAGTACCTTGTCATAGATTCTGTTGAGTAGTCGAGGCACGACGGGAAACACCGTGGGCTTCAGAGTTTTCATGTCATCAGGCAGCATCCGGATATCTCCTTGGAAGAAACCAACTCGGGCACCACAGGAGTACACAACAGCCTAAAAGCAAAACCAGAGATCAGGGCTCAGAGCCAAAGGCCCCCTTTGGGTAGGGACTGTCTTAGACAGAATCGGGGAACCAAGGAGACATCCATGGACCCTGCCCACTGTACAGCCCCCTCCCCACACGTTTCGGATACCCGGAATTCCACGAGCCCACCCCCGGACAGGTTGGAAACTCTTTGCTGCTGAGGTGGCATCAGAGGTGACACAGACCGTGAGACTGAGGGCCCACCCTGTGCCACCCGGAGCTCTGAGGGACAGTCTGAGACACTGTCCTTTGTCAGAGACCGTTCGTTCACTGCACAGCCCTAAGGAAAACACTGCCACTTAGGCCACAACGTGCCGATAGCTGCAAGACGTCTCAGTTTCAGAGACATTAAAACGTGAAAAAGTACCCTTCTGAAAATTGATATTGTATTAATCAGATGTCAATACCTCAGCCCAAGTTGCTGAACTGTTCATTTTGGCACTTCACCCATCAACAGATAAGCTGGCTGAAGAGGGATTTATGCCGGAAGCAGAGAGGGGATTTTCTGTCCAACCAAACGGGTTTGGGGAAGCCAGCACCTCTTTCAGTTCTCCAATTCGCCCCAGAATTGCCTGAAAAGCCTGCGGTCCACTCACAGAAAGGCCGCTCTCTGGCACACACACACATGCTGAACATCTCCCTGGATCAAATGCTCTTTCTCTGCCCTTCCAGGAGCTAACTTTCTTCTTGCTAACCTGATATATTTTTTTTTTTAAGATTTATTTATTTGACAGGGAGAGACAGCGAGAGGGGGAACACTAGGAGGGGGAGTGTGAGAGGGAGAAGCAGACTCCCTGCTGAGCAGGGAGCCTGATGCAGGGCTCCATCCCAGGACTCCGGGATCATGACCTAAGCCGAAGGCAGGTGCTTAACGACAGAGCCACCCAGGTGCCCTGGTCTAACCCAAGATTAAAAAAAAATTTTTTTTTCTAACCAACACAAAATGTAAAAGAGGAACTAATGTTTCCTCTCCCAGCTCAGAGTCAAGAGCAGATAGTCAGCTCCTGGCTTGGACTTCAGGACTCACAGGCACACTGTGTGAAGGCAGAAGCAACCATCAGCCCCACTGGACAGACCCAGACCCTGCTAGAAAGGCTTTGCAGCAAGTGAGGAGTAAGGCCGGACTCAGGGCTCAGCTGCACCTGTTCCCTCCCTGTACGTTCCCATCACAGAAAGGACTGGAAACGCTGTGTAAAACATGGAACTAGCAAGTCAGGACTGTCTTTTCACATATCTGCTGGGAACACAGGACACTCACCTGTACAACCCTCTCAAACATATGAGCCAAGGGGAGGTAGGATATGGTCACATCATCAGGGGTGGGCTTGAAAACATGCTATCGATCAGAACAAGGAGGAGACAACATTAGGTTAATGCCAGCTTTCTCTTCCAAAGGAGATTTAAAACAAGCTATTACTAGTTATAGTTAATAGTTTATAATACTGTATTGTATATCTGAAAATTGTTAACTAGATCTTAATAGTTCTCAAGAAAAAAAAACTGCGTGTGGTGAGGGATGTTAGATTTATTGTGGGGACCATTTTGTAACATATATACATATATAAATACACACATACACATGAATCATTATGTTGTACATCTAGAATTAACATAATGTTATATCAATTATATCTCAATAAAATTTTTTCTTTGATTTTAAAGAACACTCCTTCCTAGGACTGTCACACACAGTTGTACAGGTAGTACACTGTATAAGTCTGAGAGGTTGTCCCTTAACTTCACTGAGTGTAGAGATGTGCAGTTCTAAAAGACCAAGGCTTGAAAATGCACAGACCTCTGGACCAAGATGCACCATTATTTGTCCACACTCAGGCCTGTAACATGATTTTTGTTTGTTTCTGGTTTGTTTTGTGTTTGTCTTTGCCTCCTCTGCCATCAAGATTAAAATCTTAAGACAGATTTACATTTTAATGAGGATCTCTTTTTCAATGGACCACTGACCTCCATACACTTGAGGAAAGAAGAAACATTTGAAACAATATTTTGATGGGTCAACATGGCTCCTTTAGGGTCACCTATAGGAAACAGGACATGAGAAAAAGCCTTTAAATAACTAATAGGCAGCCTTTGGCTATGAAAGAAGTTGCATTCAATTGGTTCTGTTCCAGAGAGCCAAGAGCTTCTCCTGTCACTGTGTCCTCTTATGAATGGTATGGGACACCATCTATGAACAATTAATGCACCCAGAGACACCACCACTGACAACACTGTTAGCCGTCTACTACCACAGAGGGTACAGTTACAATTTCAGATTGTTAACAGTCAAAAGCAAAAATCCAAGTAACCCCACCTTGTGCTGTTTTTATATTGAGGACTTCAGACCAAACTTTATTACTTATCACATTACAAACTGGCTCAGTGGACAGGAGAATATGACTATAGACCATCATGGGCCATATCAAAAGCTATTAGGAGTTCTAATAGGATAAGTCACTGTAGGGGTGGGGGAAGACACACACTGATCTGCGTGGAACTCTCTCTGGGTCACCTTGATTGAGCAAAACTATTCTGATGATGTCAAGTTGAGAGAGTGGTCGTTGGGGAAGAAAGTTGACTTTGTGATGCCATCTGAAAGGCTCCCGAAATCCATAGCATGGAAACCCTTCCCAGTGTGTTCAATGAAATGTATTTGCTTATACCTGTTTTTCCACTGGGTCATCCATATTCAAAAGCTTTGGGGTATAAGACCCTAAGGATAGGGCTCATTTTAGGGACTATTTACCAGCCCACCCATGCTCAGTGACTCAAGCCATGTTTTTGGCCAACCAGGGGCTTCTGGGACAGCTTCCTGCACACTGACCTGTGGTCCCACTAGTGAAGCAGATGATACTCAGGTCTTCTGGTTTAGGAGGCTAGAGGGGGAAGCACAAGAGATTAACTTACCAAGAACTTTGGGAATTGAACAGGGCAAGACTCAAATTTGAACAGAAGAAAACTTACCACAGGTTTTCTGAAGTTCTCTTTGCCTAGATTCTACACGAACAGACAGCCAAGAAAGGAAGTCTAGTTAGTTAAGATGGGACGACGAATGACAAATACAACCCTCTCTTTCTCTTTTCCATGCAAACACACCCCTATTCTGTGAGAGTAGAACCAAAATTGTAACCCAAATCAGGCCCAGAAGCCAACATTCAGGCACAGTGAAAGGCCCAGGGATAGAGCATAGCGTTTCTCTAGAACTCCAGCCTCCAGAGGGCAGATTCCAGATGTCCAAATTTCCCATTCTACTCTTGAGGTCCAGTCATCTAGGACCATTACTAAACCTTTTTGAGTAACAGGAATTCTTGACATTTCAGGGCTTACTACATCGCAGGCACTGTTCCGAACACTTTCTATAGATTAACTCAGGCAACTCTTTACAACCACTCTGCGAGGTGGGAACTATGTCAGCCTCATCTTACAGAGGGGAGAAGGGAGATGCGGAGAATCTTACCTAAGATCACCCAACTCATGGATGGGGTGCTGGAACGTGAACCCTGCCACCAGACTCCAGGACCCCTATATTTAGCTACCACCGAACTCCGTATTGATAAGTCCTCTACTTAGAAGTCTGTGCCTACTGGCCACAGACCATTCTCCTCTGACACAGTCCCTGAATTGTTCAAGGGAAACTCTCCCCAAAGCCTCACAGCAGGAGTCTCATGGACTCCTCCCCTTCCACTGCTGGCTGACAGCAGCCTGTGCTCTCCTGCCGATATCCTCATCAACGTGCCTGGTGGCAGAGCCACCTTCGAGCTATTAGTTCAATTTAAGGCACATACCTCGGCATCAAACAGGGATAAGAGCTCAATTCCACTTTTCTCTGCTCTTTGCTTCATGTCATCCTCAAAAGGATCCATGAGAATGATCACTTTCAGGCCCGGGGTGAGGCCCTTCTCCACATTTTCTATCAGCATCGATGCCTTTTGGGGCGTATCACAGATCACTGTAGTGATATCAGCTGAAAGCAGAAACAGAGCAGGAGGTCACCTTCTTGCTCTGCCCGGTACCTGATTGCTTTGCAAGGAGGAAGACGTTTCTGAAAATTTCAAAGCTAGTGGGTACCCAGATGAAATTACATCTGCAAATCAGATTTATAGTGCATAAAACCTGAAGCATTCCATCAATAATAAATGAGCGTAATGGAAACAGAAGCACATAATTTTCATGCAAGCTACCCAGACAGTTTACAGTTTCTAGAGTCACAAAACTCCTTCTTCTTAAGAATACAGACAACAAACATGGATCCCTCACGTGTGGTTCTGTCAGTGTGTTTTATTTTGGGGAGGGGAGTAGGGAATAGAAGGGAAAAGAAGGGACAAATGGCATTTTAGCAGATAAACAGTTTATGATTCTACATGTTAGCATTTTCTTGGATACTCGTCTGTAAAAGTAAAAAAACTTGCGATTGTGTCTATAGTCCAAATGGGTCTAGTCACTTAACCGCCTAGTTCTGGGACAGAAAGTTAGATCTTAGATATGTGAATGGGTTGTTAGTGAGCCACTGAACTTGTACTTACTTCTCAAACAATGATAATTTTTTCTACAAATGTATGTACCATTGGTACATGCTGACTAACTGTACTGATTTGGATTTACAACGATAGGAAATGAAATCAGTGGTTTCATAGTGATTTAGTCAATTAAGTGACTTAGTGACTCACTCTATGACCTTTTATCCAGAGGGGCCAACGTAAGTAGTCTTATCTCTAAACTCTATTGTTACACTCTGCCACCTGGAACATTTCATTGAACCTTCTATGTAGAAGCCAACACCTGCTTGGGCTCTTTGTAATTTCCTTGTAAATTATATCCTCCGTATTACAGAACAGGAAAAACTTCCCCAAATTCTGACCATAGCATTCCAAGTTGGCTAACAAAAGCAGATATTGAGGAATTACTCAGCATTAAGATAGGATCAAGTTATAATTTAATAGCAAACTCTTACCCCTGTTGACAATGTATACGATGGCTTCTGCTCCCAAGGTATCATACAGAGGAACGGCTACCATGGAGTACGTGTAACAAGCCAACTCAGAGATGATCCACTATATGGAAAAAAGCTCAAGTAAGAACTAGAGATCACTTTGAAAAGGAAGAGTATGAAAATAAATAAAAAATAAATTAAAAAAAAAGAAAAGGAAGAGTATTACTTCAGTCATTCAGCCAATCAATGCTTATTTGATGCCTTTGTGTTAAAATAAATCACCTGGGGGCCCTACAGACTTCCAATGCTAATGCTATAAAGTTAAAGAAGAGATAAGCTAACACAGACAACTACAATACAAGAGGACCAAAATACAGAGGTAGAGTATGGTAAGCTCTATCGATAAAGGATACAGAAACCACTGGTTTTAAGGGATTTTTTTTTTAGGTGGGAGGTAGGAGGGGGTAGCCCAGGGAGAGGGAATTCCAAGCAGACTTCCCACTGAGCGTGGAGTCTGACGTGGGACTTGATCTCAAGACCCTGAGATCATGGACTGAGCTGAAACTAAGAGCTGGATGCTCAGTTGACCAAGCCTCCCAGGTGCCCCAGTTTTAAGGAGCTTTAAGGAGGGAGAAATCACTTTAGGGTTGGGGTAAAGGCCATCTGGAACTGCTTTGGGGAAAGTGATGGAAATTGGGCAGGGTTTTGAAGGACTGGTAAGATTTAGTTATGGAGCTGGAAGCAGGGCAGGCATTCAGGGAAGAAGGAAGTGGATGTGCAAAGATAAGATAGCACAATATCTCTGTGTGTACATCAAGCAGCATGAAGAACAATACGAAATGAATTAGAAAGGTGGGTCAGAATCTGCTAATGGTGGGCCTTCAACGCCAGTCTAGGTGCTATGTACTGAATTGTGTCCCCCCACCCTAAATTCATGTTGAAACCCTAACCCCCATTGGGACTGCGTTTGGAGATAGGGGCTTTCAAGAGGTAACTAAGGCTAAATAAGGTCATAAGGGTAGGGTCCTGAGCCCATATGACTGATGTCCTTGTAAGAAGAGGAAAAGGTACTGGGGATGACAGAGGAAAGACCGTGTGAGGACTCACTTTGAAGGCGGCCACCTGCAAGCCAAGAACAGAGCCCTCAGTAGAAACCAAACCTGCTGACACCTTGATCTTGGACTTCCAGGCTCCAGAGCCATGAGAAAGGAAATTTCTATTGTCTAAGCTCCCCGTCTGCGATATTTTGTTATGGCAGCCCAAGCCGTCGAATACACATGGTTGGGCACTAAGTTCCTAAATAAAGAGTCAAGGACATCTCTTCTTATTGAGGCTGTCTGAGAGTGTCACCAAGACGGATTATGTAGAATCACCTCAACGTGCAGCCAGTGCCCTCACAGCGTTTTGGTTAAGCAGCCGGCTCTAGGGAGCATAGGACATCCAACCATTCTGCAGCAGAAAAAGGCTTTCTCTGAGGATATTGGACTAAGACTTAACTAAAGCTTAATTCCAATCATCTTATCATCTACCATCTGCTTTCAATCACTGAGGAAAGATGGGTACAGTCTCTCTCGGTAGCACTGGGTACCTTATTTGACAAGTTCAAGTATAACATGCAAGTTCCAATTCTAATAAAATACCTCTCCCTTTCTACAATGTCCCCAAGCTCTTACTTGCCAGCCCCACATAGCTTCCTTATATTCTTCATACAACAAAGAGATGGACTTAAAGTGAATCATCATGGGCTCCTAAATAAGAGAAATCCAGGTACTAACTTAGATCCTTAGGCATTCAACTAGGAATTAAGGGAGCACTGAACTGTAACTCTTTACTGGGGGGGAACAATTGTTATAGAATAAGAGAGCTTTAAAAATTTTTGGTAAATCATCAGCAAGTGTCAGAGTGCTGGTTTTGGGCCAGGTTTTAAGTCTTTAGTTTCTGAAGTTAACTTGAGCATGGTTACCTCTGGCCTATTCTGAGCAAAGATGCCAATAAATTGGTCTTGTGATGGCTTATGTCCTTTATGCAAAAGACAGGAACCCAGGTACTCTGCGCGATCAGACACCTACAAGAGAGATGGGGAGCAGAGGGAGGGGACAAGACCCCAAAGAGAGAAAATTAGCTAGAATGCCACATTAACAAAAGAGTCTACCCCAAAACAATGGGCAAGACTTACCTGCTTGTAGGATAGCCATCTGTAGGGCTGGTTTGGTTTTCTATATCCCAAGCAAGGCCCATTGTCTAAAAACATGACATTTAAATAAAATCAGCACCACCTGCAAATCCTTTGGATCATAGAAGGTAAAAGAGGATTAGGGAGAGATAAGACACAAAAAAGGAGAAATCCAGTAAGGACATGAGCTTCTGTGTCAAGGAAAGTCAAAGGCAATAAGTACTCAAAGTTCTCAAAGGCAGAGACAGTCTTACAAACTACATCTGAAACATTTAGGAAATGTATTGAAACATTCAGCATGGTTTGGTGTTGGAATATGAGACCTCTGTAGTAACAAGCATTTGGAGAAAATGTTCACATGATGTGAACAAGTAAAAGCCTGTAAGTAAACACAAACAGTCCGCCTCTATCAGACAGTCTTGGATTGAGCTTCCTTATCATAAAAGAAATGTATGCTCACAAAAATATAGTAAAAAAAAAATAAGAGCTGTCAATGATTTCACCACCTAAACACTATTAACACTGATACTGATTTTCAAAGTTCCTTTGTATAGGTTTACAGGATTGTTTTCAATCCACAGATATGTTTTGGATCCTACTTCCATCCCCCATCTGATATGAAAATTCCTGGTATTATTTCTTCTTTGCAGAGATTTCAGTGGACATTTATGGCAGTGGCAGTGACTTTTTCTCATGGGGGGGGGTGTTTGGGTCAAGACCTGAAATAATGCTCTGATAAATATTTCCAAATTGCTAATGTCAAATTCAGAACATTTTGTAGAATAGAGTCTCTGAAATGAAACAACATGGTTGGTGTGTGAGTGTTGGGGGAGATCTCAGGGGTTGTGGTGGACAAACAGCTCACGTTTTTGATCCCCCGAACCACACTGCTTAGCAGAGCAGTTGTAGAAAAGGATTTTTCTCCCACCAGTGACACACCAAGTTGTGGACCCCCAATAGTATCTCTTCCATATCCTTCTGGTTTGCTAAGTTTAAAAAGTTAGTACTTTAACAGCTCTTAAAGTGGGACCTTTTGCTTTGTTTCATTTACTCTCTCAAATCATCTGTTAATGTACTTTTCCCATTTATATGAGAACGTCTCCTGAGATACCAAGGCTCATAGGAACTACAGGAACACATACACACCTGCACACACACAGGTACACACTTGTCCATACACATGTACATCTGCCTTCAATATCTTTACAATTGTGTCGTACACTTGACAGTAGAAGAATGAAACGTCTGAAGAGCTCAAGAACTCTGCTTACTAGAATAACCAGTCCTGTCAGCCATGCGAGCCATGGCACAGTGCTGTTGGGTGAGAGAGCCACGCTAACTAACCAAGAAGTCCTGACATCTAAGCCAGAGGGAGAGAGAGTTACTGAGAGAAAAGTAGGAAGAGGGAAATTTTACCTAGAGGTTCTAGTCAGATTGCTGAGAGGGACTCAGTTCTTGCCAAAAGGAAGTGGTCAGAGACAGAGTGACTAAGAATTCAGAGACAAAGCAGTGACCCTGCAATCTAAATGACAGAAGGAAAGGGAAAGAAACCTGGAAAAACAGAACCGTTCTGATGAAAGAGATATTTAAGGAACGAACAAGGAGCCTGTCCACAGGAAACATGAGGACTTTTTCTCTCCACTAGAAGAGCTGAATGACAGCTCAAGATGTAAGGGCTCATGCTATTGCTTTCCCAGAGGCAAGGCAAGTCCCAGTCCTGAGGTGTTCACAGCCACCACTCCATCCCAGAGAATGTGCCTCAGACAGTCTACTGTCTTAATATTCCATATCCCATATTCCAGGTTCTCTGTACACATTACCTAACTATTGTTATCCCTAAGGTATGAAGCATCATGGAGGACTGGGGCAGTGTCTTCAAGCTCACCCAGGAAGAAATGGTAGCAAATGTGGGAAAACCATACGTCACTTCCCTAATGATGAAAGTTCTAGCAGAGGCCCATGGCCAAGGAGTACGTCAAATAATTGGCCCTTAGGGACACCAACTGAAGTCTCATTAAACTCTGGCCCCAATCAGCTTCAGCCTATTTAGCTAAAGTTCCGACCAGGCAACAGCTTAGCCTTTGATTCACATATTCAACCCAGACATCCATCTGTTATAACGGTAGGATCATCTACAAAGACCCCACCAGTTAACTTCTTGGCCAAGTTGCTGCCCTCAGCTGGGCAGAGTTGAAACTGTGGCATGCAGAACTCCTGAGAAGCTTTGTTCAAGATTCAGATTCTTAGGTCTTCCTGTGTGGAAATCTGGTCCTCTGCAACAAGGTGGTGCTAGGGGAGCTGTATTTGAGCAGATTCTCAATATAGACCATCTACTGGATAGGAATTAGAAGTGTAGGTTAGGGCAGGGGCGCCTGGGTGGCTCAGTTGGTTAAGCATCTGACTCTTGATTTTGGCTCAGGTCATGATCTCAGCATCTTGAGATCAAGCCCTACATCAGGCTCCACGCTCAGCCTGAATTCTGGAGAGTCTCTGTCTCCCTCTCCCTCTGCCCCACCGCCTCTGTCACCCTCTCTGAAAGAAAGAAAAAAAGACAGACAGAAAGAAAGAGTGTATGTTAAAGCTGATGTATTCATCTCCACTTGGGACCAGACATCATGTTTCTATTTCTCATAACTGCTTAAAGGAGAAGCCATTTTAACTTTATCTGTTAAGTTTTGATTCAGTATTGAAAAAGATCTTCTAAATGAAGGATCTTATATGCCACATAACATGTGGATTGTTTCTAAATGGATTGTTTCTAGTTATAGCAATGACACAAGAAAGAAAACCCAATGAAGGAAATTTTGAACAATAGAAAATTCCAAAGGCAAGTTTGCTATATTAGCCATATAGTGTCTTAGGCTGCCGAACAGGAAAGGAACTAATGGATGGTTTGGGTATTGCTTGTTATTTGTATGGAAGTATAAATAAGCACTGATTTAGAGTCAGAAACACCAAGAGTGGTCCCACTTGGAGCCTTCATATAGAAGTTTTCTTTACAATAAACCTTTCTTTGTCTGGAGGAACAACTACTTTTATAAAACACTTCAGAGCTGACTGAAAATAGAACAATCTAGTTAGACAGATTTCAATATCAACTACAACATTTTCTAGTTCTGTTGCCTTTGGAATGTTCCTGAACCTCTGAGTGTCTGTTTCCTCATTTTTTAAAAGTAGAGGCAATAACAGCTAATCCTTAAGGTTTAGGGGAGGTTAAGCAGCTGGGATGTGTGTAGTGCTTGATGCATTGGTACTTGACAGGAGTTGGCTGGTAAATATCGTCACAGTGAAAAGGCAGAAGGGAACAAGGGAGAAATCACACAGGCAAAAGCACCTGGGTGGCTCAGTTTGTTAAGCATCTGCCCTCAGCTCAGGTCATGATCCCAGGATCCTAGGATCGAGCCCTATATCAGGTTCCTTGCTCTGCAGGGAGCCTGCTTCTCCCTCTACCCCTCCCTCTCCCCCCGGCTCATGCTCTCTCTCACTCTCAAATAAGTAAATAAAATCTTTTTTAAAAAGTCACACAGGCAAACCTATGTTTGGACAGAATATATATGTGTGTATACACACACACATACACACACACATACATAGATAGATATAGATATATAAAGAAGGTACAGGGAGAAGTATAAGCTGGTTGATTTTGAAAGGAAACTAGCGCACCTCACGTTGTGTTCAGTAATACAGACATAAGTAGTGAGCCTTGATAAGTTCCAAATGAACTTGCCAAAGTCCACGTAGTCACCTTTCTAAGGAAGTCCAAAACATCATTGCTTTCTGCGGTCCTAAAGAGTATGGGCATGGACCAGCATTAGTGTCAAGGACAAGGTAAGAAGTCAGGAGCCCTGAGTGCTAATTCTGGCTCGGATTCTACATCTATAAATGCAAGGAACTGCATTTATATTAAGTCCTGTTTCTGAACAAATATAAGGTACCAGTGAGTTAATCAAAACACCTTCCTCCACATTATTATCAGATCTTTACCAATGTGACAGGGAAGTCTTCCTTGTATTAAGGGACAGATCCAGAGGGGCAAAGTGATTTTGCACCAGGTCACACACCTGGAAATGGAAGAGCTGGGTTTCCAATGCAAGTCTGTTCTACACTGTTTCCGACACCTGTGCTGATACTCTGCTCTATCCCCTACCTTTTGTACATCAGCCTTCAGACTACCACTGGGGTTTAAGAAGTGAGACAGGAGAGAAGTGTAAGCTATGAGATCCCCACCTCCGTCTTCTTGCAGTCGAGGTCAGACTGCCAGGCTTACCAGACACAGCAAGTCCTCTTTGGAAAACTTCATACATTGTCTTGGCATCTGAGTAGTAGTAAGATAGTGGTTCATTGCTCTTCTGGCTAGCGCCCTTCCGTGCTCCACCCTAGGACACAAGACCAAGTTGAGGCCAAGCCTGACTCTCTTCCACCCTTTCCAAACCCTTATATTGAATTGAAGAGATCATAAATCCTGAACATTGAGCTCTTTATTATTCAATTAATTTTTAAATCCCCAAATTGTAGTATCCTTACATTATAGAAACCCAGTGACTGTCACAGTTATGTTTTTGGCAATCTCCCCCAACCCCTAGAGGCAAACACACATACACACGTGGAGAGAGGAGAGATAATAGTATGGTTTTACGTTGTAAAAATCATACCCAGTTTAAACATCTACCAAGCACATACTATGTGCCAACACGGTGCAACAAATACTATAGACACAAAGTGAGTTATGACCAAATCTTTGTCCATCAACATGAGTGAGAGACTTTGGAGTGGAGGTGGGGTGAAAAGGACAAACACACAACTAAAATATTGTGATGTGCATGCTATAATGAAGGCGTACATTCTGGGAGCTGGTCATGCTACCCGTTCTGTATTAAGTAGAAAGGTGGCAAAGAAATAATACTTCATAGGGACTTAGAAGATAACTAAGCATTTTCCAGAAAGTTATGGTTTGGTAGAGGGGAGGGAAAGAAGAACAATTCAGAATGAAGGAGCAACCTGAATAAAGACACAGAGACGAAAAGACACATTGCAGAGTCTGGTGGGTGGCCTCTGACAGTCCTGTAGAGAGCAGGGCATCAGAGGAAGAGGCAGTAGCTACAGATGTGCCTAGATAAATCAGCTGGAACTACAGGATCAGGCCCTGATGAGGATCCTGGGGAAGCAAGATGAGCTACAACATGGTCTAACCCTCGCGCAAGTTAGTCTAGAGAGGACTAGGCATCAGTGAAATAAATATTCAAAAATGTAACTTATTACTGAGATAAGGGCTAAAGAAGGACAGGGTAACATAACACAGTGAGAGCTTCATCTAGAGCATCAGGGAAGATTTCTAGATGTCACATTAAGTCAAGGTGTCAACAATGGAGTTCCCTGTCTAGTAAAGGAAGATAGCGTCTTACTGTTTGTTTACGTAGATGGGCTGAGGAAGAAGGAAGAAGGAAAGATGATTTAGACTCAATGAGAAGAGATGCATTTAACTGAGATAGAGCAGGAGGGGAAATAGGAAAGTGTGTGTGTGTGTGTGTGTGTGTGTGAAGACATCCAATAAAGAGACTCATTGAGCTTGAGTGCCATGGAGATAGTCTGGTTCTGGAGAGAGATCAGAACTAGAAATTCAGATTTGGGTGTTGTAACATTTTAGGTACAATTCTAAGCCATGAGAGAGGAGGGATTTTTTTCAGCTTGGAGGAGTTCACAGGGATTGGCAGACTATAATCTAGGGCCAGATCTGCCTTGTCACCTGCTTTTACAAATAAAGATTTATCAGAACACAGTGTGCTCATTCATTTATGTATTGTCTGCTGCTTTCAACAGCATGGAACATACTGTCTTCATGTTACAACAACAGAGTTGAGTAGTTGCAAGAGAGTCCACATGGTCTGCAAAGCCTGAATAATTCACTGTCTGGTCAGCACAGGTTTGCCAAACCCTGCCTCAGGGAATTGAGAAAGTAAGAATGAAACTCTAGATGAGGGGAGAAAAGAAGCTGAGTGACAAAGACCACTTTGGAATTAGGAAGAAACCTCACTGAAAGATAGTTTGAAAGGAGTTTTAAGAGAAGAATTCTCAAGTCAAGTAAGAAGAAGGTTGAAGGAGAAATCATTGAAATTCAAAGTTAGGTCATGAGTGACCCAGAGGAGTTTGGGGGGATGGTCAGAGTAAAGGTCAGATCTCAGGAAAGGAAATCAACAGGTTACTCTTAAAGAACTCTAGTGGGGAAAAGGAAGATTGAAAGGAGGTGGTACTGAAGGAGCAGGATCAACGCAAAGGAAGAGACCAACAAAAACCATGAAAACAACCTCCCAAAAAAGTGTTGATGGTGGAGAGTGGATACAACTTGGAGTAAGATTCCGGGGGAGAGGAAAGAAGTTCCTGAAAAGATCAGAAGAGGTGAGCCTTATAAAGGAACAGAAATGCTCTCTTCTCTGCAAAGGACTGAACATGAAAGATGATAAAAGAACGTTCTGGAAGCTTTCCCTTTGCTTGAAGATGTAGGAAGCTGATTTCCTGAAAGTCAGGGAATTGAGGGGGGGAAATACCACTTCAACTTCCACCAGTTTTAAGACTGGATATTAAGTCAAAGCCAGAATTTAACTCAAGGAAATAACTTCTTTATCCTTCTCAGATATTGGGTATTTTAATGAAAACATTCTCCTACCCCCAAAGCACTGGCTCTATCATCTAGATCATAGGTCAGCAAAATTTCTCTGTAAAGGGCTAGACAGGAAAACTTCGGGCTCTGTGGAACACACATGAACTGCTTTTCTTTTTTCTTTTTTTTAATGTATCTTTATAAAAATGTGAAAATTATTCTTAGCTGGCTAGTTGCTCATAAAAAGGTGGATTTTGCCCATGGGCTATAGTTTATCAACCTTGATCTTGATTATTGGCTTCATAAAACCTACCTGTGGTTTCATTTTTATTACAAAGCAAAGTACGTCAGTAACTGAAGTCCAAATTCGTAGATCTTCTGGTGATTGCTAACCTAAATGGCTTACTTTCTCACCCTAGATCCTTTCCTCTTCCCAAGTTATCCCAAGGTCTTGAATTACACTTCGTGCTTGAGCAAACTAAAAAGAAGATTGGCAGGTTACCTCAATTCCCACTGACTGGTTGTTCAAATCCACAAGAGGCAAGACTGGCTGAGGTCTACTGACCAGCCACAGGAAGATGGCAACTCCGAAGGTGAGAATGCAGACCAGTGCCGGGGTTGGAAGTGGGGAAAACAAGAAGTTAAAGATAAAAAGCATCTTTGTGGATAGCAGCAGGAAGTTCAAGCCTTAAAAAATAAAAAAAAAAAAAAGAGGAAAGAAAGTTAGAGGAAATGGCTGAAATTTTTACTCGATAGCTGTGTTTATAAAGGGACCCCCCCCCACACACACACACAGACATACACAGACCTCTAACCCTCCAAGAAAACAGGGCTGGCCTTCTCTAGCAAACGAATTTCTATTACTGTTTGCTTTAGCAATGTTGGAAATCATATAATGCATTCTCCACTCCTGTGACTTGACTGTCCTCCCACAAGGACAAAGGAAGGATCAAAGGAAACAAGTTAATCGTTTGCTCAACAATTTTATGAAATGACTGCCGTTCTGGGCACGTGGGTGGTTCCGTCATCAAGTGTCTACCTTTGGCTCAGGTCATGATCCCAAGGTCCTGGGATCGTGTCCTGCGTCAGACTCCTTTCTCAGTGGGAAGCCGGCTTCTCCCTCTCCCACTCACCTTGGTCGTGTTCTCTCTCTGTCTCTCTTTCTCTGTCAAATAAACAAATAAAATCTTACAAAAAGAGAGAGAGAGAAGAAATGGCTGCCTTTTTATTTTTGGCCCATGGGGCCTAGAAGAGACCCTTCTGGATCCAGGCTAAGCTGGTAGTCAGATCTAGGCTAAGCTAGGCACTCTAGAGACCCTCCCCTGCCCAGGCCAACTGAGCATCAGGAAGGACTGTTCCGCCTGGATTTCTCTAGTATAAAGCAGAAAAGGGAACATCTGTAGAGGTGACTCAACAGAGTTTAAAAATCAAGCATTCTGCATGAAGGACATTTCCTGCTGCTCAGATGTGCCTTGCTCATTGCTTTCTTTTTTGAAGCACTGGGAGAGTCTCAGTGAGGAACATCCTGTCAGCTTGCTTTGTTTGTCCAATGTCATCTCCTCCAGAGAAACCATTTTTACTGGAGGCAACGTTGGCCAGGTTCACAGGAAGAGTATTGGAGAATGGACCTGACCCATGGTAGCAAGTGAACATTGAAGGTTTAGGCCAGGAAGAGATGTCAAGGAACTGACACCACAAAGATTTTCCCCAACCCAGATTTTCTTATAGTTTCCAGCAAAGTTCAGCTTCAAAGTGCTCTAGTAGCAGGAACTAGTATCCGGGCAGGTCCTAGGAACTTCCTCTGGTGGAGGCCATCTCTTCCAACTCTTGCCCCAAACTGCTTTCAGACTAGGCTGTGTGCATGGATCATGGAATTTAAATCCAACCAATGTCATGAAGTAGAATTTTAGAGATGAGAAAAATTGAAGCTCCCAGGGATAATGCAACTTGTCCAAGTTCACTCACCATTTCCCACTGTTGCTTCCCCCACTGAAAGCTACAAAAACCACAGCTCCTTTTTCCTCACGAGTCTAGCTACAGAGTTCAAGGAGACTGAACCTGTCTGGAACCTTATAGACAACAGCAAAGGAAATTCAGAAGTTGTGTTTTTCAAAGTTCATCACAGTGCCCTATAGAAAAATATCTCAGAGAGGAAGCCAAACGTTCCTACTTAAAACCTAGAGAGCAAAGCATGCCTGATAAAGAGCTTGATAAGAACAAGATCATAGCTGCCTGAGAACTTTGGGGCAACTGCCATTAGCCGGCATCTCGAACTTTCTCCATGAAGACACATACTTCCCTCTACCCTAACAAAGGCTAGTGGGGGGCTGGGAAATGTGTGTGGGAACTGGAACGGGTCTGTCAGTCGCCTTAGCATTCTTCCGCTCCGTGACAGGTTATTACCTGAACTTGGAGCCGTCCCTTTCCATTTTATGGAGGAAAGCTGAACTTCCACAGACTGGGATGACTGTCCCCCACTCCTTGGTTTCTTCCACAACATTGTGTTTAGGAGAAGAAAAAGAAGACACACCAAAAACAAAAGCAAGGCCCCATAAGGGCTAGGTTACCTAATAATAGGAGCTACTGTGACCACCTGCCAGGATTCTGAGCTGGGAATTTTGGAATCCAGCCTCACCTGGATTAGTATGGTGAAGTGGCATGTCCAGGAGACAGAATGTGTTCAAGAGCCAGCCGTGTAGGACTTTGTTGTTCGCCAGGTGGGGAACAGGGTGGCCCCAGGGGAAATTGTGAAATTGAGAGTGGGTAGCAGGCGCTCAAAGGAGGAGAAACCTGCTTGGTGCTGCCCACCCTACACACCCAGCCCTTTCCCTCAGCCTGGTAGTATCTTCTGATCTGGGAGTCTCTCCTCTGTCCTAATCACACCTTCAAATTAAGAGATTCTTACCTTCACTCCCTTTCTGGTCTGTGGGAACAAATTGTCACACTAAGGACTTTTGCTGTCTTCTTGCAGATTTACATTTTAATAAAGGACTTTGCTGGCTCCTGGGTGGCTCAGTGGGTTAAGCCTCTGCCTTCAGCTCAGGTCATGATCTCAGGGTCCTGGGATCAAGCCTTACATCATGCTCTCTGCTCAGCAGGAAGCCTGCTTCCCTTCCTCTCTCTCTGCCTGCTTCTCTGCCTACTTACTATCTGTCAGATAAATAAATCTGTCAGTAAATAAGTAAATAAATAAATAATTTAAAAAAATAAGGGACTTTGCAAACAATGTCTTCAAAAGAGGGTCTCAAGGTGAAACTGGTGTTTGAGGGGGGCGGTAAGGAGGAGAGGGGTTGAGGAGCCCAGCAGGGAGCAGGAAGGGAAGGGAAGACAGGGAGAGAGCCCATGACCAGTCTAAAGGCAGCACCTGCTATCACCCCCACTGATTGTTACCGCTCGGTGATGGGAGCCCAGGATCACCAGACCATCAGATTTTTTTCTTCCTGGAAAATCTAGAATACTGAATTTTTGTGAAACCTCAGTTTTAACTGTTGGCTCAGTTAGTAAGTCTGGTATGAGACAAACAGAAAGACATCTGGCTTACTCTGGACCATGGTCTGTCAGTTCTTGTGCCCTCCCTTTTAGACCTGTTACAGTATACTACCCACAAGAGTGATGAGAGGGTCTACTCTGTAACAGACAAGGGAGATACTTACAAATGTCAGGTGGGCAGTTTCAGGAGAATGAAATACCTTGCTTACACTGGCAAGGGATTTTATTAGCAGAAGACACTGAAGGATGTGTCTACTTGACAACTAAAATAGCAATTTGCAATGGCAAATTAAGTAGTCAGTTCAAATACAATCATGTACAGAATTTCAGATGGTTCCTTTCTACTTCCCCACATTTTTTTTTAATTGAGGTGAAATCCACAGAGGTAGAATTAACCATTTTTAAAATGTACAATTCCGTAGCATTCAGTACATTCATGATGTTGTACAACCATTGCCTCTAGTTAGGCCCCAAACAGTTTCATCCCCAAAAGGAAACCAAGTGCCCATTAAGTACTTACTCTCTCCTCCCTGCAGCCCCTGGCAACCACTAGCTTTGTTTCTATCTGAATAATTTCTGACAAATTCTTAATATTTCATATACATGGAATCATGCAATATGTGACTTTCTGTGTCTGACTTTTCTCACTAAGCATAACATTTATCCATGTTATAGCATATGTCAGTGCTTCATTTCTTAGGGCTGAGTAAACATTCCGCTGTGTGGAAAGACATTTTACTGATTTGTTCATTGGCTGATAGATATTGGGGGTGTTTTCCCCTTTTGGCTATGGTGACCAGTGCAATGAACATTTGTGTGCAGATTTTGTTCTGAATACCTATTTTCAGTTCTTTAAGGTAAATATATAGGTATGGAATTACTGGGTCACATGCTAGTTTTATATTCAACCTTTTGAAGAACCACCAAACTGTTTTCCACAGCGGTTGTACCTTTTTACATTCCCAAGAACAACACAGAGGATTCTGGTTTCTTTGTACCCCACACCTAAACCTGCTATTTTCTGGGGTTTTGCTACTATTATTACTAGCAATAGCTATCCTAGTAAGTATGAAATGGCATCTTGCTGTGGTTTTGATTTGTATTTCCCTAATGACTAATGATGTCAAGCAACTTTTCATGGGCTTGTTGATCATTTGTATTTCTTCTGTGAAGAAAGGTCTGTTACAGCCCTTTGCTCATGTTTAAATTGGGAGGTTTGTCTTTTGGTCTCTTTATATATTCTGGATACTAGTCCCTTATCAGATACATAAACTGTAAATATTTTCTCCCATTCTATAGTGATCTTTTTACTATCTTGATAGGCTTTTTAACACATACATATATTTTGAACCTTCTGATGCAAGTGTCAAAAAGGGTTTGCAACCAGGCATCAGGTCACTCTCTCACTGCTCAGTTGGGAGAAGTTGAGGGCCCAAGAGTTGGTACAACCTTTGGGCTGGCTCCACCACTACTGGATTTAGGAAGCTCTGGTTAGCATTCTAAACTCTAGACTCTATTAACACTTCTGGATGCACTCAAGTAAATGAGAAGAAAAGCCACCAACTCTTTTGTCACGTGTCTTATGAACCTCAGCTACAGTTCTGGTTTGGGCATTTCACAGAGCCTCCAGCAAACAGTTGATGTGGTGGCTTTTCCTCCTCCCGCCATGTTGTTATTTGGGAAAGAATGGGGTAGGGGAAAGTGCAATGGTGGTAAAGCTGTGTTACACTGTACACGGGAGCTCCTGTTCCAGGTCATCTAAGGATGGCTGTGCAGGCCACACTGCACATTACGATGGCCCCAGGTGGAAAACTTCCTCTGCTTTTGAATATGATGATAGAGACATGCCATAGCCCCTATATACCAGGATGTCCCTTTGTCCCAGTCCTTCCCCTGGAAGGATGCAGTCAGTCATCTCCTAGGCCCCAACACATTTAATTCCCAAGCTAGCTGAAGGAGACCTTCTGCCTTAACCCCTGCTTGCCGGCTCCTGGGACCAGCCTCAGTGTCTAGGTTTGGATCACTCCATATTCAGCTCTGAGTTCTGCTCCTCTGAGGATCTGGGCCACCATTTCTTCATTAAGTCTCGTTTTCTTTGAATGAAGTCCTTACGTGGACCCTTCTACTACTCTAGTTTTTGGTCAACTATGTTTATTGCTCTGAAGCTTTCAGGTTATCCCTTTAGCCTGCAAATAATGCTTGTCTTGTAGTCGCTTTCCTTAGAAAGATTTTATTTCTCCTACATGTACTCAGCTCTCTAACCATAAGTCAATTCCCTTTGAGCCTCTGTGTTTGCTCTTCCCTTTGTCTGAAACTCTGTTCCCCAGATCTGAAATGGTTGTGTGTTACAGGTTGGGTCTCAACTGAAATGTCACTTCTTCAGAGACTCTCTCGGATCACCTTATTTGATATGGTCCTTTCCACTCCAATCACTATCACAGAATCTTGTTTTCCCTTCTCCACGACACTGTTCGCTCTCTGAAATACACCAGCTCCCTTATCATCAGTTGCCTCTACTGAACCGATGTTCTAATCAGAACAGGGATTTTGTTTTATTCACCTGTGTCTCCAATGCCTACACCATGCCAGGCACATAGTTTTCTTTCAATCAGCAATTGTTGAAAAAAAATTACCAGTTTTCTGATTCAGAATTGTCTGTCTTAAATACTCTGTTAATCCCTTAGTTATTCCCTTAGTAAAGCTCCCATTCCTAAGCTCCCAAACCTTGTATCATCCAAAGTCACTCTAGCCAATCTTGAGATGGGCACTCCCAAATCGATATTTACCACAGCACTGGTTTAGGGAAGAAAGAGGGTGAAAAGGATGTATTTTTAACACATATCAAGGACTACTCAGGAGGAGTATAATCTCTGAGCTTGAAAGAAAACACAGGATGAATCTTATCGAATGAAGCCATTTACAATAGTGAGCAGGAAATCCAGCCTAGAAATAAATAATTATGGTTAACCTAGGCTTCTGGAATTCAAAGAACAATAAGGCAAATTATCTTCATTTTTAGGCCTGAAGAATTCATTGTTTTCTGTGCAAAAATGAGATATAGATTTCAATTATGAGCTTTCGGGGTAAAAAAAATCTACCTTCTAGTTATCCTAATTTGGATTTAATTGGTTTCTCTGTTCCCTTGCATGTATGGGCTCAGTCTGTGGTGATAGAGAGCTCATTAAAAGAGAGATCAGAGTCCCCAGGTTCTTATACTCAGCTGGCTAACACGTTCTTCTGTACTGAATGATATGCTTTCTCTTAGAGACTAGGTTTCAAGGCTTCACAACTCATAATGACTCCAAAGGGGCCTGTGTGTGATTTAGAAGGCTGTATATGAAAGTCTGGCCTTCTTAGTTGGGTCCTAAGTCACCAACCCAGCCCCCTAAATTCCTGCTGCCCTCAACTTAGGAAGCCTCCATTTCAGATCTTAACCACATCACCAATATTTCTAGAAAAATTCCAAAGTAATGGAAAAGATCCAAAGAACATTACAAACTGGCAGCCTTATGAAAATAGCCTTTTCCTTAATGAATGCAACAAACATGAAACAGATAGATATTCCATTGTAAGACCCTTCACCCAATTTCCTCAGACCCTGGGACTAAGGACTTTTGACTTTTTCTTGCACCAGTTTACTCTTCTGCATCAAATATAGTTTTCTTCTATTAAGAAATAAAAGATAACATAATTTAAAATGATTATCCATTTCACAAAGCTTTAACAGAGAAAACCTGGATATGGAAAAACATTGACTCCTAAAAAAAAAAAAAAGGCAAGTCTTAACTCCTCATGCCATTTAAAATGATGCAGCCACTCTGGAAAACAGTATGGACGTTTCTTAAAAAGTTGAAGATAGAGCAACCCTATGACCCAGGAATTGAACTACTGGGTATTTACCCTAAAGATACAAATGTAGTTATCTGAAGGGGCACGTGCACCCAAAATGTTCATAGCAGCAATGTCTACAATAGCCAAACTATGGAAAGTACCTAGATGTCCATCAACATGGACAAGGAAGGTGTGGTATACATATACAATGGAATACTATGCAGCCATCAAAAAATAAAATCTTGTTATTTGCAGTAACATGGTTGGAACTAGAGGGTATTATGCTGAGTGAAATAAGTCAATCAGAGAAAGATGATTATTATATGATCTCTCTGATATGAGGAATTTGAGAGGCGGGGCAGGGGTGGGGGGAAGGGAAGGAAAAAATGAAACAAGATGGGACTGGGGAGGAAGACAAACCATAAGAGACTCTTAATCTCAGGAAATAAACTGAGGTTTGGTGGGGTTCAAGGGGAAGGATAGGGTGGTTGGGTGATAGACACTGGGGAGAGTATGTGCTATGGTGAGCGCTGTAAATTGTGTAAGACTGATGATTCACAAACTTGTACCCTTGAAGCAAAAATACATTATGTGTTAATAAAAAATAAATAAAATAAAATGATCCAAAGTTCAAAAGGGTCAGCAGTCAGTTCTATCCAAAATAAAATATGTTGTCATATCTCCAATTTTAAAAAAACAGCTGAGAGGGAAATCCTAAAAACCCTCTAAGGAAAGAAGAGGTAATTAGAAGCCATGAAATAACCAGTAAGGTGACCAGTTAACAAATCAGTAGCCACAAAGTCAATAGCTTTCCTTGATTTCATGCAAATAACTAATTTAAAAATAATGGGGAAAATGTCATTCACCATAGCATATTAATAAATGTGTAGACTTGTTTTAAAAAGTTCAGATCTAAGGGACATAATAAGTTTTGAAAATTACAAATCATGCTCCAAATAGTCAAGGGGACCCCATATTCCTAAATATACCCAAACATTTAATACAACTTTAATAAGACCAAAGGGAATGATTTGGGATTTAAAAAGTTAATTCTAGGGTGCCTGGGTGGCTCAGTGGGTTAAGCCTCTGCCTTCAGCTCAGGTCATGATCCCAGGGTCCTGGGATCGAGTCCCACATCTGGCTCTCTGCTCAGCGGGGAGCCTGCTTCCTCCTCTCTCTCTGCCTGTCTCTCTGCCTACTTGTGATCTCCGTCAAATAAATAAATAAAATATTTAAAAAAAAAGTTAATTCTAAGGTTCACCCAGAAAAACAAAGCTCATTATAAAGAGTCAGAAAATTTTTGAAAAATAATAGGAATTGGGGATAGGAGGACAGAGTTAAACATTACCAAATTTGCTTCCATAGAGCTAGAGAAGTTTTCCATTGGTTAGTGAATAGTGAATAGTGAATAGACAAAACTATGTAACAAAATAAACCTGAAACTCCCAGTGGATATATCATCATATACTAAATTGCATTTCCAATAAGGACAGATTTTTTTTTTCACTTAAATAAAAGTGTCAAGACAACTGGCTAGCCATTCAGAGAGAAGACATAAAGCGGATTACTACCGTCTTATTCCTACAATAAAAATAAGTTCGGGATGGATCAAAGACTTAAATATAAAACAAGGACAACCCTAAGAGTATTTGGGGAAATTTTTTTATAATCCTGACATGAGGAAGATTCAAGACAGGCACAAAAACTAGGAGCAATAAATGGAAACCCTGGCAAGTTTGAGCCATAAAATTTTTAAAAAAATATTTGCCCTGCAGGAAAAATACCAGAGACAAAGATAAACTGGGGCAAGTATCAAATCCTTTGCCTGTCTAAAGAGCTCATTTCCTCAATTAGGAAAACTCCGAAGTCAATGAAAACCAAAACACAACACAATAAAAAAACCAAAGGTCGTGACCAGAACATTCACAGTGAAAACAGATTATGGCTGGAGATGCTCTTGGTGGTGACCGGAAGGACAAGAGGAGGCAGAGGGAAGCTACACTCCTCCCCCCATTTCTTTCTTGAGTGCCTTTCAAGGGCTGCTCTAGCATATGGAGGTGGCCCTTGGAGCCCCACAGCAGGATTTCAGCCCGTGTCAAAGTCCCATTCCCTCATCTTTGCGAGTAGTTTTAAAAGTTGCAAATTTAAAGAAAAGGTCTTCTCCCCACCCATGAGATTGGCAATGAGGAAATCATGTAAAGTGCACTCTTAATCAGGGAAACGTAAATTTGGTGCAGCCCCTTAGACATGCGCCCGCCTTCTACCACAATTAAAAATGTGTGCCCTTTGGCCTAATGACCTTCGAGTAACTTATCCTGTAGAAAAACATCAGTTCAGGGGCACCTGGGTGGCTCAGTCAGTTAAGCAGCTGCCTTCACCTTAGGTCATGATTCCAGGGTCCTGGGATCGAGCCCTGCATCGGGCTCCCTGCTCAGTGGAGAGAGCCTGAGTATCTCTCTCCCTCTGCCTGCTGCCCTGCCTACTTATGCGCCCTCTCTCTCTCTCTCTCTCTCTCTGTCAAATAAAAAAATAAATAAATACATCTTAAAAGACAAAATCAAAACAAACAAACAAAAAAATCAGTGAATATTTTAGTATTCAGTAAAATACATCCCAAATGGCTGTGTAAGATATTGGTTCAGGGTGGGGCTCTGAGTCAGAGTACTTGGGTTCATACCCTATGTGATCAGCTTCTTTGTGACCTGGGTTAGATAACCTCTATGTGGTTTCTTGTTTGCAGACTAACAGTAATATCTTCCTCAGGACTAAATGAGTTAATGTGCCTGTAAAGTACTTAGAAGAGTGCCTGGTGTATAGGCCCAGACATTTGATCTTACGTTCATCGTCATTACCTCTATAGGATTGCTTATAATGCCGGAGACCAGGAAAGCCTCCCTTGGTAGACTAGCCATACATTATAGCATGTCTACACGGTGACACTCTTGGCAGGAAGTAAGAATGAAGCAGACCTGCTTTATTCTTATCAGTGTGTACCGATGTGGAAAGAGCTCTATGATAAATCGCCAAATAGAAAGAAAACAAAAAAACCACTTGGACAAATGTGTATGATTTTGTGTTTCTGGAATTATATTCCTCATAGGAAAAGACAGATGGAAGAGGAGAAATCATTAATGGATTTTCTAGAAAGTTTTGAGTATTCAATAATTCACCCAAAGATATTTAAGAGCTTGACTGTATATTGGCATCATTCCAGGTGCTGGGATCTCCCAATAAACCCCCCCTTGGGGGTTTGTATTTTATTGGCGAGTTTGATAACGAGTCTGAACAATTATGAGCTTATATAGTATACGGAAGTTTAAAAAAATAGAATCAGGAAAGAGGATTGTGGCTAGCAGGGGGATAAGGTTTCAAGTAGGTCTCATTGAGAAGATAACTTAAGAGTATACATGGTTTAATCTGAAATATGCATGCTTCAAAAAAAAATGAACATAAAAACCAACAACTCCAAATCACCCCACCTCTGACCGAGGCAGCTGACTTAGAAAGTTTCGTCACCTTGGTTGGTGGCATTTCGTGTGAATGCACCCAAGAACACAGCCTCAGCCCTGTTTCTGCAAGTGCAACCTTCCCACCACCAAAGCCACACTCAACACATGTGGCCTTTTCAAGTGCTCACATTGTGTGCAATGCTTTCAGCCACAGAGCAAGCCGGTTTGGACAGCAGCTCTGGCGGTAGGTTTTCATTCATTTCTTTAGCAGTTAAAGAGCTAGAGCCAAGGTAAATGTTGGATCACCAGGGCAAACAGGGCCTCAAAGGTCATCTTTCGACACTTACTGCAAGGATCCAAGAAGAGAGGCTGTCATAAGAGGGCACCCTAGGTGTTCAGGCAGGCCACTGCCTAGATTAGCCTTCCCCAGTAAAGCAGTGTTAAGCTACTGGGCACAGCACCATCTCTGTGCATCTGGGGACTGGCACCCAGGACACTCTGTGGTATACACACTAGGCAATGTCCCCAGGCAGATGAGAAAGGACCCCCTTATCTCCACAGGATCATGCAGGACAGGGCAGGAAGATGGCATTACCGAAGGAGATCTCTTAAAACCCAGAGGGTAACTGAGCAGTCATTTCCACACCATGGAAAGATTCCATGAGTGCTTAAATAAAACAAGAAAGCATTCTCAAGATCACACATCTTGCTCTCCCCAGCCCAACTGCTAGGCCATACCCCAAAACTCCAATTTGTAAGGCAGCTGGCAGGGAGACGGGAAAGGACTAGGCTTGAAACAGAATTCCTGGCCCGCAGGCAAGCATACCATAAAACATGAGGTCTTTGGCGCATATGCATCAGTAAGATCTTTGTTGCTGAACCCCATGGGGAAATCTCCAGGAACCAGAGTTCAGGAGGGTTGTATAAATCAGAGCAGGATCAGTTCTATCCTTGGGTTTGGGAAGCTTCCTGTGACTCCGTGGACACCTTGGCCATGGGGGTTCCCAGGCAAAGGCTGCCTCTTAGCCTTCAAATTCTACTGCACCCAACATGGTGCCTGAGGTACAGTGGGAAATCCACTGGGTGCCAGTGAGTCACTTTCCCTGTTCATTCACCAGTGGCACAAGCTCAGAGAAGGGAAGTGGAGAGAGGTATCTGTTGAAGGAAACAGGTTGCAGAATTCAGTCTCGTGGTGACATGATGTGCTCCTATCCACAGGGGGGGCATAGGTGGCTGACCCCTCCACAGAAATGCCACTGCCAGAAGCTTCGTGCCCTGGCATGGGCAACACTATAAAGCTCAACCTGAATGAGGTCAAGGGCCACCGATTCTGCAAGCATTAGCATATACTATGTACCAGGCTCATATACCACACTCAGACTTTATAGTCTACTAAAGAGTTAAAGCCAATTCCCCAGCTAGTAAACAAATGCACCATGTCATATACCCCAGACTTGGGAGCATCTGGTGGACTGGAGAAGTATGTGTGACAAGAGAGATATTGACTCTCTGTACTTTATTTATAATTTTACATATTTTAATAAGGCAAACAAAGGTCTTAGACCATCTGTGTGCCCAGCATTCTGCCATGTACAGAGGGACAAACACTTAGAAGATATTCCTCTTGTTCTCTGGGGGACTTACGGGTCTGTTGAACACTGAGAACAATTCTAGAAGGATTCAGCAAATGGAGCTAGCTAATAAATCTGAAGGAGGGAAAGCCTAGAGTCAACTGGAGTAGATGAAGGGGGCCGTATGGAACACTAGACTCTCACGGATGTGTGAGTTTTGATCCTGGCTTTATTGCCTTTGTTGCCAGTTTCATTTCCAAGGTCAGTTAAGGAGGATGACCCCACCAATTAAACCCATGGCTGTTAAGTCTCCAACTCTGATTCTAACCAGAGTCTCTGTCACCAAACCTTCTTTTTCAACTGTTGCCTGCAACTCTCCATCCTTTTTTTTTTTTTTTAATGGAGAGACAAGTTACCACAGTAGGCCAGATAAACTTAAGTGGAAGGTGGGGGGGGAGGGCAACCACGAGATAGGGGGGAGAGGTAGAGTGTGGCTTGAGTCACTCCCATGAGACAATCATCCTATTTGGGAAAGGGAAACAGTGAAGGACTGTTTCTGATGGAGGTAGAGAATCCATCTCTAGTTGAAAGGGTATGGGGGAGGAAAAGCCTCCAAGAAGGCTGGGGGAGACAGTACCCAGGGCTGGTGGAGACACTCTTCATTTCAGCTCACCAACACCAGCAAGGCTTGTGGTACCAGGCCTTACAGTTGAGCTGAGTGGTATTTAAGAAAAAACCCTTATTACATCAAATACGGAAAGCCTCTTAACTCAGTTTGTGAAGATAGCATAGGACAGCTGAGCCACCCATAGCCTGGTGGCTGGCAGTGACAAATCCCACCAGATCTCAGATCGACACAGTCCCCCTGGATCTACCATGGGGCTTCCAGAAAACCACAGCCCAGCAGCCCTACTCTAAGGAAAACCTTGACGCAGGAAGCACCCCCAAAGGTTTCCCAAGTTTGTTGCTGACGGAGTAGATGATGGGACCAGTGGGGTCAGGAGAATCAGTCCCAGAAGTCCACTGGACTTGATAAGAGAGCTTGTAAAGAGATAGTGTGGACAAAGTGCTAGGCCCCTGTCACCCACGCAGGCTAAAAGCCCTGATGTGCAATGTTGTGAGAGAAGCCTTCCTGCTCGGGCTCCTGCAGAGTCAGCCCTCCTGCCACCTGGTCTGCCGGTGGTCAGGGGTCACTGGAGTCAAAGTGCAAACAATTAGCTTTATTGCCAACGGTCTCATTTCCAGCAGCCAACTTTCAAGGCCATTGCCTGTTCTGGCGCTGGAACAATGTTCCACCATTCACGTGGTGCAGGGAATAGTTACATAATGTCACTGAGCGCCCATTTCCCTCAACTGTACACAAGAAGAGACAGGTGACAGTTCCTACTTAAAAGGGATGCTATACACTCTCCCCTCGAGTGCACTGCTGGGTACATGGGATGTCCTCGGGAAGACTGGTTCCCTCCCCCTCCCCCCACTTTCCCCAGTATCTGACTCCTTGTTAAGTATCAGATGTTTCATCCTGAGGCTTCCTGAAAGAGAAGTGATGATCATGACCTTCATTCTGTAGTCAGACACGTTATCCATTGCGCCACTGGCCCTCCTGATGACCTTCATTCTGTAACTGCTCTCCAGCTTACAAGCAAAGGTCTTAACAACTTCTCATTTCTATTTAAACAGAGGATGTCTTGTTGGAGAGGGCACCATGTAGCCCTTAATTCTGACCCAGCTCTCTCCTCCAACCCTAGCCCACCCCTGTATCCTGTCCTGCAGGGACTCACAAACTCGCACCTCATAGGGCAGACTGACCCACGGAGACCCCAAGATCAGCTACCAGCTCCCCCGGAGAGGGACAAAGCCATGACCTGGTCTCAGCTGTACAAGGTTGCTTGACTTTCCAAACTCCAAGACTCATGTATTTATTCAAAAGACATGGATTAAGAGCTTAAGACATGTCAGGCCCTAGGTTTCCAGGGGAAGAGTGAGTGAGAGAGTCCTCTTTTGATTCAGATGCCTGGTTGCCTAGGGGAGAGAAAGCCCTTCATGCATTTACAGCAGAGTGGGACAAGAACAATGCTGGCTGACTCGGGGCTGCTGGGGACAGGTCATCATGCCTGAAAATCACCTCGGGTTGCACACCCAGTGAAAGTCAGTGCACCTGCTGGCCAACAATAGGAGACGGGCGGAAGCACAACCCTCATTCCTGGTTTCTCACTGGCTGCCGGATCCTGGCCCAAGATCACCTGCCTGGAGGTAGGACGACGCACCCCCCCCAGGTGCGATTCATATAACATCATTTAAAGTGAACAATTCCGTGGCATTTAGCATATTCACACTGTTGTGCAACCACCACTTCTGTCTAGTCCCCAAACACTTCTGTCACCCCCAAAGGAAAGCCTGTGCCCATTAAGCTCTCACTCCGCATTCCTCTTCCGATCCCGGCACCACTGTTTGCTTTCTCTAAGGATTTGAAATGGGAGGGTTCTTTAAAAAGAGCTTTCTCCTGGTTTCTAGTTCTTTGGTCAAGACACGAAACTAGGGACGCCTGGGTGGCGCAGTTGGTTGGACGACTGCCTTCGGCTCAGGGCGTGATCCTGGAGTCCCGGGATCGAGTCCCACATCGGGCTCCCAGCTCCATGGGGAGTCTGCTTTGCTCTCTGACCTTCTCCTCGCTCATGCTCTCTCTCACTGTCTCTCTCTCAAATAAATAAATAAAATCTTTAAAAAAAAAAAAAAAGATTTAAAAAAAAAAAAAGACACGAAACTAGACTCACCTGGAATTTTTTTTTCTTTTCTTTTCTCTTTTTAAAGATTTATTTATTTATTTGTATGTGTGTCAGTGAGAGAGAGAGAGAGAGAGAGAGCACAAGCTGGGGGAGGGGAAGAGGGGGAGCAGACTGGACGCAGGGCTCCATCCCACAACCTTGAGATCATGACCTGAGCTGAAACAAGAGCGGGACCCTCAGGTGACCGAGACACCCAGGCACCTCTAGACTCATCTGGAACGGAGACAAATTTGCCTCCATCACCACAGGAGCGAAAGTTCAAATCCCAGTTTCAACCTTTTCAGAGCGTGTCCAGTTTCTTTACGGCGAAGACTCAGTTTCCCCATCTGTGAAACAACGAACCTGTTTTGCAGGACTGTTTAGAAGATTCAAAGATAAACTCCACCCCCCCACCCCCCACCCACCAAAAGAAGTCCTAGCATTGCCCCACAGAAAATAGTGAATGAATGAAAGGGGTCATATTTGCAGCTCTAGAAAAATGTCCCCACCTGAAAGTACTAATACATAAGTGAACTCAGTATCTTCCCAGGTCCCCACGTAGGAAGATCTTTGTACAAATGCGATTTTCTAGGAAATCTGAAGAAAGACAAACTCCGCACAGGAGTGGATGCAGCCTGGTTTCCAGTAGCACATGGACTACACCTTGGATCTCTGTTTGACCTTGGAAAGGTCCTTCGCTTCTCTGAGCCACCTCAGCTATAACATGGTGAAACCATCCACATCCTAAGCTTGTCTTAAGGAAATGTTAAGAGCAGCTCTTAGGAGCTGCTGCTGACCATGGCTCCATCTCCCACCTTTTCTTTCCTTCTCGGACCCCGAGCCTCCCTATAGAATCTGTGGCCCCACTGTGTGTTTAGCACTTAAGCATTCGATGATACTCTGATGTTCTAGTCCGTGCTTTTGCCCTCGAAGAGTTAGAATCTAGCCTGGGGGAGAAGACTACTTTAGGTCAGGACCTAGAGAAATACCTGGCTGAAACATTCTGTTTGGACTGGAGTGTGTGTGTGTGTGTGTTTAAATAAACTTGGAATGTGTTTACCTGGGGGTACACCTACCTTGCATTTTGCTAAAACCCCCACCTTGCACCTTATTACATATCATCTATTTAACTCTTTAATCTGCCTGTTTTATAAGTATTTGTGGCCTTTGTTTTTTGTTCTCTTCATTGTGCCAAGCACACAAGTGATGCCTACAAGAATTTTTACCCTGCCTCTTCCAAGACTATTCTGTGTTCATCTCAAATACTTATCCATTGGAGGGGACCCCGACAGAGTTACTCTCATGCTGGAATAGAAAGGGAGGGGTCAAGTGAAATCTATTATTCCATTAATTTTTTTTTTTTTACTAAATCAATCTTTTTCAAAATTAAATGTCACTACTTTTAAGACTCTGTGGCTGATGGAAAGGACCAGTCACCTACATGTTAAAACTCCAGATTCAATCTGCCTTTTCAAACCATGCAGCAGATTAATACCCACCCAAGGTAATAAGCCCCAACCAGGGAGCTCCTTCCTCCAGCTCACTCTTTGAGGGTCCTTGAAGTCCGTCTGAGATTCAACTTGTGACTCTACCCATGAAACAGAGCTAAGTTCATCCAGAAACCATCTATCCTCCACCCATTCATTACCTCTGTCCATAGAAGGAGCCAGTGTTCACAATGAAAATTGAAGAGGTCTCTCCTGTAGTCCTCCTCCCCCAAGAGAGGCAGGAGAAGGAAAAAAAATCCAATCCACCCCCCCCACCTTCCTCCTTCCCTTCGTGCCTCCTGGTAAGGAAGGTTTAAAGGTGTCCCTTAGAGATCTGAGAGAAAGAGAGACAGACAGAGAGACAGAGAGAGAGAGAGAGAGAGAGAGAGAGAGAGAGAGCACTGACACGTGCCAGGGACCCGGCAGGCTTTAGATGGGCTGAAGCTGGGGGTGAGGGTGCCCCTTCAGCCTCTGCCCCATGCTCACCAGACCCCTTGCTAAATACCCCACCCACCCACCCAGGACATTCCCCTTACCCTGTGAGAGGGGTGCATTTCTCAGAGCTTCCTCCGAACGGAGTTTCCTGGCTCCGGGTTCTTCCTGGCACAGAATCCCTGGCCCTCTTCCCTCAGCCCCCGTTCCTCCAGGGACCGGCTGGCTTCAGAGCATCCCGGCAGGCAGGTGGTCACGGCTCCGAGTGTCCCCCACAGTGCCCTGCCTGAGCTGTCCCGAGTCAGGCCATGACCGGGCTTTCTAACGTGCTCAGGGACCTCACTTCCTGGTTTTTCTCTCACAACTGAAAGTGGAAGCTGTTCTGGCCAGGAGGAGAACAGCCGCCCAGGCTGCCCTGGCTCCTTTTCAAAGCCTTAACCCCTAGCCCTAGGGCTGAAACAAGAGCCTGCCGGGAGCCCACAATCACCTTTTGCTCCAGGGTCTGACTACCGTGAAACCAAGACAGAGCAAGCAAACAAACTGCATGACTGCAGGAGCCCCAAGCGGACGGCCTGTGCCAGGAAGGGGACACGGCTCCCCCCTCGACTCCCAGGGCAGGGAGCTCAGCCCTCGCATCCCTCCCGATGCTGGGGCACCTGGCACCGGGTCGCCCTCCTCCAACCCCTGCGCCTCCCTACCCCCACCTGCCTCAGTCCCCAGGCACTTCCAATAAAGTCAACAAAACAAGCAAGTCAGGAACCACAGGACACAGACCAAGAGGCTGTGTTCTTTTCCTCTGACCTACAAGCTCATCCCTCTCATACCTTAAAATATAAACCACAAATCTAGTCTGCTGCCTCCCTCACCTCCCCAAATTAAAAACTGGGACCTTCTGAAAGGAAGGCAACAAGCATGTACACCACGCCCTGTCTGATTGGTCCCATGTCTTGCAGCTTCTGGAAAACCCACTGTACCCGTGTGAGCCGGTAACAGGAAAAGGCAAATCGCTTCTTAGTGTTATTGGGAAAATTGTTCTGAATGGGTAGACCCCCTGGAAGTGTCCTGGAGATTCGTCTACAGGAGATCAGGACCTGCAGGAGTCTCACTGGACTTGTCTAAGGCTGGGACCACAGAAGGGCACGAGGGTTTCTTAAATTTGGAGGCCGAAATCATGAGTTCTCTTGCTCCCACCTGTCCCCACAACCAACACCCCAAAATGAAGCAACACTTTCTCCAGCCTTAGTCACTTCAAAAAGGCTTATGTTAAGTTCAGCATGGTCCTGGCCCTTTAGCAGAGCTAGGTTAGGACTCGTTCTTTCTACAGGGAGGAAGTCCTAAACACCTCCAAATTAGGGGATTAGAAAAAAAAAAAAAAAAAAAAAAGCCAGGGTGAGCTATGTTGCAATCTCAGAGATGGCAGCTGATCCCTTGGCCTCACAGGAGCCCACTTTAGACAGGGAAGAGAGACCAAGTGTGGGAAGAGGTGGTTAGCCACCCTGCCAAACTATCTCCTGGGTCATCTCACAGCTGGAGGGACCTTGGCTTTGTTTAGTTTCAGGAGCTCATTCCTTTAAGAAGCAGCTCCCTCCAGCCCGAGCAGACTAGGTGTCAAGTTTCAGCTCTTCTAACACCCAGAGTGCTGGCTTCTTTTACCCGATAAATGAAGAGCTTGGAGTGAGAGGAACTTTTCTGTTTTTTTTTCCTGTCTTCCTTCAGGACTGGATGCCCAAGTTCAGAAGCACCTCGGTCGTTTAAAAAGTCCAGCTGGAGTCACATTCCTATTCTATCCTAGCTGCACATAAGTGACACTCCCAGGATTTCAGGAGATAATGGAAGATTTTGGAAACAGATGAGAATTCTGCATCAGGCAGCAGCAGCCTAGAGGGACAAACTGATGGGACTCTAATCTCAGCCATATCGCCTCCTAGGTAGGTAGCCCTGGGCGTGCTGTGAACAGCCCCAAAGCCCCTTATTCACCTGTGATAAGGGAACAATACCACCTGCCTCACAGAAGGTGGCAGGTAGATGAGGAAACGCAGATCACACAGTCACATACCTAGTATAGACTCCAGCACCCAAGACAGTGTCCACTAAGGGTTCTCTTCCCCTAGTCCCTTCCAAATGCGATTTGCTGCCATCAGCAGCTGGCAGATAGCCTTTGTAACCGTTCTGACAGACAAAATTTTGAATGAAAGATGGAGACAGGCAGCTTGGTTTGGTCTCTAACCCTTAGTTAAGGCTTTTAACTCGGTGTTAGTTTCCATTTAGTGAAATTAACAACTTTCTCTCCCAGACCTACCCCCTGCCAGCTTTCACATTTCCAACCACTTTACAACTGGTTTCTCCTTTGCCTCCACGCAGGTCAGCGGAGGTTACTACTTAACCAAGTGTAATCTCACGTTGGAAAAGAGCCCTTAGACCGAGAAGAGACCTGCGTCTCACCTTCCCACCCCCCGTCCTTAGCTGTCCCATAAATGTATAAACTTTAGAGTAGGGAGCATTACTGCAGCTTACCTTGTAAGAATACACTCGCTTGCTGCGTCCTGAGAATGCCCCCTCACGGCTGGCTGTACCAGTTCATTCAGACACCTCTGCCCCTTCCACAGCTCCTGCAACAAGGCCACATCTGAAGCCAATGCGTCCCGTCCCAAGAGTGACCCACAAGCTTCCCTGGAACCTTTGAACCTATTGCGATAGAAGTTCAAAGGTAGAAGTTACCTGTTCAAACACATTGGAGTAACCTCCAACAGTGACAAGCATAGAATTTGGTAAAAGGTTAAAACCGAGATCGTTATGCAAGGGTTGAGGAGGAAGAAGAAAAAAGACAGCCCTCTGCTCCGAAAGCTGATGTTTAACAAGCAAAACCTTTATAAAGCCCGTGAGTTGAGGTTGAGAAGAACATGGGAAGGCACTTTGATTGACTCAAACTGTAACTTTAAGAATTGGATAAGCAGAGGGCTGCATTTCAAGACCAGACTCCTGCTAGAAGGGGCCAGTGGCCCCTGCATAATTAGAACATTTCCAAGACAACGAAATAAGATGAATCATTCCAACATCTAGACTGAGGGACAAGCCTACCTGGGCTGTATTTAGAATGCAGAATCTCGGGGAGAATTCACCTCCCACAGGTTAGCAAGGCCCTTGAAGAAGCTCATTGCTAGTATATCACGGTTCAACCTCTGCTCTCTCTTTCCATTTTTTTAAAAAGGTATTATTATTATTTTTTTATTTTAGAGAGAGAAAGTGAGTGGGAGGAGGAGCCGAGGAAGGGGGAAAGAATTTCCAGCTGATTCCATGCTGAGCGCAGATCCGAACGCGCGGTTCCTGCTCATGACCCCGAGATCACGACCTGAGCCGAAACCGAGAGTCAGACGCTTAACCAACTGAGCCATCCAGGTGTCCCTCACTCTTTGCATGCTGAGGTCACTAGTCACCATTTCTGGTTCTAAAATCTTCAAGACTGCAGGGCACCACTACTCAAAAGAAAGGGAAAACAAAGAGACTCACAGACTGTGTTGAGTTTATGTGTTATAGGTGAGGGCCAAGGCCCTTCAGGTGAAGGAAATCACCCAGAATTATACAACTAGTTCGTTGTGAAAGCGACACCTGATCTTGGCCCCACACAGTCACCCCAGTGCCTTTGCCTGGCTAGGATTCTGCTTCATTAACCCGTGCTCATTTAACCACCAGCAGACTTCAGACACTCGACCACTTCCTGGATCCTGGGCTGGCAGAAGTAGGAGGTCATGCTGTGCTGGGTTTCTTCAATTGTGTTCAGTCAGTCAACCAATGACATCAAAGTCAGAAGCCAATATCTCATCTTGCAGACTCCTGTGTGAAGGAGGGGCTGTCAGTCGGCCAGATTCTCATCCGGGTCTGAGGTGCATTAACCTTTAAAGTCATTTCATGGCACACAGCCCTAATCCAGCCTCAGCACCTGAAGAAAGAGGGCTTTGTGAGTGGTAACCAAAGAACATGTTCCATGAGAACCGGGGACGCCAGCTGGACTCGTCTGGCTGGACCCCTGCCAAGCTGTGTTCATTAGCAACCTACTAATGCCAGACCTGGTAGAGGAAGACGCTCCAAACCAAGAGTTTGTAGACTTTAGCGAACAACATAGGCCCCTGGAGAGCTTATTACAATACCAACTCATGGGCTGGTGCCCGAGCTTAGGATTCCCTAGGCCTGGGTGAGGGCCTGAGAACCTGAATTTCTAACAATTCCAGGTGACAGACAGCAGTATCTGCTGGTCTAGGAAACCCACTAGGAGCAATGCTGTACCAAGCCACCCCTTGGCCTCTCGCGAGCCCCACTATTGAAACGCCATAAGGGACTATGTTTGGGGGGATAAGCCCCACGGTGCATTTATACAGCTTCTCCCGGTTTAGAAAACGTTTCCACTATTAACTAACAAACCTGTGAGGTATAGGTGGGGACAGCACCTTCAGCACCCAAACCCTGGGTATCTGTTGGGGCCTGAGACAAGAACGTCTTTTGGCCGTCCCAGTAGACCTGCCAGATGGTTATGATTTGTGGTATGGGGAACACTTCCTCAGGCAGGATTTTAGCCAGTTTTGACTGCTAATTCAAGTCTTTAGAAGTAGGGCAATGTGACAGAAGGAGAAAGAGCAGAGCCCTGGGGCTATAGGCGGAGTCTACTCGGGTTAACAGGACTACAGGCGGAGCCTACTCAGGTTAACATAGGATGGAGGTGAGACGCCCCACCCTAGAAGGGCTGTATGGCAGGACAGACATCGTGATGGCACGTGGACACAAATAAGTCTGCGGGGGACTGACCTTTAGCTTCCCACATGGCAGAGCTGACTTTGAAGTTTACCCTTCTACTGAAATGTGAAAAGGAAAGGGCAAAGTTCCTTAAACTCTTAACAAGCGTGCCTTAATTGGCCGTTCCAATTATCAGGATTCCATACCCACCCTTCCCTTGGTTATCTGACATTTCAAAAGCCTTATGGCACTCAAAGTACACCTTTTCAGGTAGCAAGCTATGGTTCTCATGGCAACTCCTTTCTGAAGGCCTTCAAGGGGGTCAGGAACATTACTGAGCATGTCCCACATGACGGCGCTGTTCTGAGAGCTTCGTCTGCAGTATCTCATTTAATCTCACCACGCGGAAGTTATTATTCCGCAGAAGAAAGTCTAAGAGAGGCCAATTAACTTGCCCAAGGCATGGGGCTTATAGCTGGCGGAGTCTCAGAGTCAGATTTTGAGTTGAAGGACCTTTGAGCCCAGTGCTTACGTGTGTACCTGGGAGTACAATCCATTCTACGAACCCCTTGCCAGCAAGCATATATATACATACATACATACACATACATATATGTATATGTACATGTATATATGTATGTATATGTATGTATGTATATGTATATGTATACGTATATATGTATACGTATATATGTATACATACATATACGTATACATATATACGTATGTATATATGTATGTATATATGTATGTATACATACATATATATACACACACATACATATACATATACATTCACGTATATATGCATTTATCTTGGGATCTTTCACTGGCCTCTCAAAGAAAATGAAGAATTGTTGTCTTAGAGGAAGCAGGACACAATGCCAGCCATAAGCGTCGGATGCCAAGGCTGGAATGACAGCTACTTTCCCTCCTCAGAAGGGTTTTCCATTTGCCTGGATATCCTTCCTGCCACTGAGATCATTTCCCACACAGAGCCTCACTTCACTCACCTAGAAGGGGCCACCGCACCCTAGATCCAGCTGTGTGACCCTCAGGGGGTCTGCTCGGTGGTCTGCTGGGCTGCGAGTGCCCACAGCTCCGTGCTGGGCCCCGCTGTCCATCCTGCCCCATAGGACGTCACCACACGCCTGCGGGAAGCTGGCCCCCAGCTCCGGGCTAGAGCAGCTCACTTTTCCTTAGCTTGCGTCGTGGACAGTCCCCGCTTGGGGCACCCAGGCTCTTGAGGCCACTTGGTCATTCTTTGTGGGAAGGAAGTGTTACTCAAGTACGAGCACTTGGGGAACGAGAGAAGTGTTTGTACAGATTTGCAATACGAAGTTTTCCTTCTCTCCTGATATGCCAGCTTCTTCGTGCCCCACTCCCATACACACACAGCAACTGCCTAGTAGACTTAGATCAGAGCTTTCTGACTGGTAAGCCACAGCACACGGATGGGCCACGACGTACTGACCCTCAGCCTTCGCCGTGGCTGGGTCACAAGCTTGTGACTGGCCTCAATGCGGGCATTGGTGGGTCATAGAAATACACCTGCTCTCAGATTCATGATGTCAGCAAGGTTGTCACACAGTGACACAGACAACTTGCTTCTTTGTCAGCAAGTGCTTTCCTCGAGTGTTTAAGAATCAGATGGAAGGTGGAAAGATCCCTGACAGAGGTGTCGGCTCTAAATTCCCGGAGCCCTCAACAACCCCATAAAGATCATCACTATTTCCCAGCAGGTTAGACGGAGTTCAGAGAGATGCTTAAGGTCTGTGCTGCCTGCTTCTCTCACCAGGAGCCGCATACGGCTCCTGAGCACTGGAAGGGGGGGTAAGTCCACATTTAGATGTGTACAAAACACACACTAAAGTCTGGAGACTTAGCATGAAGAAAACAGCGTCACACCTCCATTTTTTTTTAGCACACTGATCACATGGTGAAATGATAAAATCCAGGATACGCTAGATAACTAATTCTCCTTGCTTCTTTTCCTCTTATAACGAAGCCTGCTGAGGATTTTTAAGCTACGTGTTTGACTTGCATTGTATCTTTCTCGGGCGACACCGATTTAGACCAAAGGTCCTCGGCGTTAATGCCTTTAGAATAGAAACACAAGTGGTGTCTCCCAGTGGCAGCCACGAACATGTCACAGCGGCTCCGGAGGAACTTGAAGACAGCAAGATCTTTTACCTGAACCTCTCCTTTCTGTAGCCCCCATTCGACAGAGGTCATGACCTTGACTGAGGCAACAGTCCCGTATTACAAACCTGCTGTCACTCCCTGGCTGGTTCCACGCCAGGCACTACCCTGTGTGTCCTACGTCTCTGTTGCTCCATCTAATCCTCACGTGAGCTCATTAGGGTATTTAGAAATAAGGAAACCTGTGGCTTAGACACTCCCTGATGTGTCCAAGGCAGCTTAAATCTCCTTCGAGACCAGTGGTCCCAGCCATCTCGCTGCAGGACCTCCTCCAGGACAGCGAGTCAGGAACCACAGTCCTCACTGCGCGGGAATCAACGCAATGGGGGCGTCAATTCCTCGGGGGGGTGGAGGGGAGGATAGGTCAACACCTCCTCCCTTACCGAGCCTTTAAGGACATGGTCCTCTGCTCTGCAGTCTTGGCCCCCTGGGCTCGCAGCACAAGAGCATAGCCCTGAGTGCCTGGCTAGAGAGTTATTTGGGAACTTTTCACACGAGGAGTGGAGCGGAAATACCAGGAAGTGGGAGGGGTTCTGGTCTCTCCTGACAAGAAACTGAAGAGGGTGGAGGAGGCAGAAGGGACATCCTGCCTGGCTTTAGATAGCTACACGCTGGAGAGGAGCTGCTCAGACGACAAGCCTAGGGCCACACAGGCCCCTGATCGGATGGAGAAGCAGATCATGCTTATGGGTTCAAAGTGCACCCCCGCCAGAGAAAGACTATTAAGTCAAGGACACTTTGTTTGCTCAGTGTTTGAGACACTGTAGCCATGAGGGTGTTCTTGGAAAACATAGAACATTATTGGGTGCCTGGGTGGCTCAGTGGGTTAAGCCTTTGCCTTCGGCTCAGGTCATGATCTCAGGGTCCTGGGATCGAGCCCCGCATCGGGCTTTCTGCTCAGCAGGGAGCCTGCTTCTCCCTCTCTCTGGCTGCCTCTCTGCCTACTTGTGATCTTTCTCTCTCTCGGTCAAATAATAAATAAAATATTAAAAAAAAAAAGAAAACGTAGAACATTCTTGAAAGTGGCTTGGGAACTAAACCTCACTGTTACTCATCTAGTATCTTTGATTAGTGAGCAGACAGCTGCCCTTCCCCCCATTCCACTTTCTGGATGTTTTTGTTCTTGCTAAGGCTTTGTAGGGGGTTGGGAGTGGTAATCTGGGAGACAGGGTCAAAGACCACAAAATAAATATTCAAATCAGAAATATGGGGTTCAGGCTCAACCAACCTGCTAGATTTGAGCTTATACGCAGCGCCAGAAGAAAACTTCAAAGTATGGTTAAGGATCCCTACACGGTGAGAGGCCCCATTCAGGGGGCAACGACTCATTCCTGGTGGAAACAGGTGTGAGAAAGAACAACACGTCAAAGCCAGGGGGGAGGAGTCTTTAGCCTCCCAGGATAAATATCAGGTGCTGAAGAACATAAAAGGTCATGTCTCGGTGACCGGAGATTGTTGGCCCCTCACGTAAACATTTTCAGAAACGAGCATCGTGTCATCGTCAGGAAGCCAAGGCCAGTGCCCCCTCCTTGGCTTCTAGAACTGGCGTCTGCATGATCACCTAAAGGAGTGGCTTTTGGATCCAAGGAACTTGCTTTGTTTCAGCTCTAGGAAACAGTCTCCCCCCTTTATACAAGTTCAACCTTTACTCCACTGTCCTGTGACTCTTCAAACATTTACTATCTAGTGGCTACGTATTCGCTGACAGCATCACCATTTGCAAGAGTGGAGAACACGGCAGGAAGTTTGCAGGGGACGCCTGGACAGGTACTAGCTGACTTTTACTTGCTCATACTCTGGAGGGCTAGTACGGGGTGTGCTAGATCTTCAGGGACGCTCCCTTGGCAAACCTGTAAGCAGACCTGAAAGAAACATGCTACCATCTCCCAGCATGGGATACTTGGTTAATTATGAATCTACCAGAGCCCTAGGGTTTTAGAACAAGGAACAGGAAAGGTCAAAGGGCTCTTCCCCTGGCATTTTTCCACTTTGTCAATAAGAAAACAGAGGCTCAAATCCAGTCTTATTTACTTGGCAAAACCTGAGGTTAGTTGATGCCTTTTCCCAAAACACCCAAGGAGATGTGAGAGAGCATGTGAGGACAGGGTTGCCTCTCCCCCTCTGTCTTTCCCTCAGGGGGATTATGGGCTCATCTTGTACTTCCACACCTTTATCTGTTTCTGGACAAGTTCAAATTCACACATTCCAAACCTTTACCTTTTCTCTAAACATGATTAAGGCACAGATTTACAAGCTGAAGGGAGGCAGCTGGGGTGGAGGGAGCAGGAGGAAAGGGAAGGCAGCTAGAGAGAAGCCAGAGATCCCACTAAAACTCTCCCACCCTGGATCAGCTCATCCTATCTGATCGTGGATGTTGAGCAGCTGGCTTGTCTGGCTTATGGCACAGGCTGGCCAGGATTGAGCAAACCATAAACCAGGCAGAAAGAACCCTCCCTCCATAATAATCTCTTTAGAAAGCAGAGATGGGCTAAAGTTGCTGGGAGTCTGAGCACTACCCCCACTGACATAAGAAACCAAACTCTGTACCTCTGCCGGGCGTGCAGCCACGTGACCTCCCCCATCAAACCACTCCGGCTCCTAGAAGGGAGGAGGCCTGGAGAAGCAGAGTAGGAACAGTGTGGCCCCTCTCAGCGACCACAGTCCCTTCAGAAACTCCCCCACCCCCACCCCAAGCTGCTTTTAACCTCAGGACTTTCCACTCCAGCCAATCAAGCACTTCACACAAAGTAGGTGGGCCTGTAACTATGGCAACTGTTTTCCTGGTGGTGATCACCATCGTCTGGACCACTGCATCTCTGATTCTCTCCCCTTCTGAAGGCCATGGAGGATGGAAGGGACTGAGCTCGACAGGGAATACTTAGAGCCCATGGAGGGAAGCCAGGTGCCCAAGTGGTGTGAGGTTCTCCTGATCTGAGAATTCAGACAGCAGGAGTGAAAGCTCGTACTTTTACTCCACAAATGCAAGTCTATAGGGTGTACTATTATTTAAAACTTCCACTTTTCTTCTTCGTTGCAGACATTAGGACAAAACACATGAAAATTAAGTAAGGAGAAGAAACCACCCAATATGATTTCTATCATTCAGAGAGAACAACTTGGAGTGGTTTGGTGTATGTGATCTTTGCTATGCTGCCTGTGTGCCTTTTTAAGAAATAAAAATGGAAAACTGTACATGTCTCTTAAAAAAAATCTATGTATTTATTTGAGAGAGCAACAGAGAGAGCGGGGGGAGGGGGGCCTGGGGGACAGAGGGAGAGAGAATCTTAACTCTGTGCTTAGTGCAGAGCCCAACACGGGGCCCTGATCTCGTGACCCTGAGATCATGACCAGAGCCAAAATGGAGTCAGATGCTTGGCTGACTGCGCCACCCAGAGACACCTGCACATGTCGTTTTTACAGTGTGCTTCCTTACTTAAAACATGGTGACTGTTTTTCCAAGTCAATAAATGTACATTTAAAATATCATTTTGAATGACTGTGTCATCCTCAGTCACATGGATTCATGCCAGGTTATTTATCCGGGCCCCTTCTGTTGGACAGAAATTTTGTGTTTAATTTTTTTAAGTAAGATTTTAATTCTAACTCCAACATAGTTACCATAGAGGGTTATGTTCATTTCAGGTATACAGTTTGTGTCTGATTTTTGACTGCAGTTAAATTTTATCAGATGATCTTTATTCAGGTCAAATATCCCAAATTGGAATTTCTCAGTCAAAAATGTGTATTTTCTAAGACTTGGATGCATATGGAAAAACTGCTATCAATTAACATTCCTATGGCTATCAATTAACATTCCTATCAGCAGTGTATGTCTGTTGATTAAACAAACTCTCACCAACACCGAATCTCACTGGTATCTTCTTCTGGTTTTGACCATATCAATGTGTAAGCACATTACAAAGAGTACTGGGGCACCTGGGTGGCTCACTTGGTTAAGTGGCTGCTCTCGGCTTAGAGGTCATGGTCTCATGGTCCTGGGATCGCAAACCTCGTTGGGGGCGGTGGGGGGGGCGTTCCTGTTCAGTGGGGAGTTTGTTTCTACCTCTCCTTCTCCCTCTGCCCCTTCCTCTGCTTGTGCTCTCTGTCTCTCAAATAAGTAAATAAAATCTTTTAAAAAATATAAGAATACAAAAATTACTCAAAATATAAATATATTAAAAAATATAAGAATACAAAAATTACTTTAAAAATTACTTTAAAGGCCCAACAGTATGCTGGATCTTAGGATACAAGGAGGGACCCACACACTCACCTTGGCCTCAGAGTTTCTCAGAGAAAGACTATCTGTAAATGTAAAGAATCTAAAATTATCTAGAGTGGGGGTGTAAGTTTTAAGAAGTTTGTGTGGGAGGGGGAGAGGGGATGCAGAGCATGTAATAAGACATTGTTTCTAGAATCCTTGCTTTGACATTATGACCGGTTCAATGACATACCCATCAAGGATGCTCCTATATTGAGTTTCTGCTAAATGGGAAGCAGCTTGCTAAGGAATTACATAATCTCACAATATCTTTACAACATCCTTCTGAAAGGGGTGTTGTCATGTCATTTTGAAATTGAGGAAATTAGGGCATAGATGTAACTGACTTATGCAGGGCCACATACATCTGGTAACCATCTGAGTCAAAAAGGTCCATGGAACCCTAACTATGGTTAGAGCATGGGAGTCTAGACTCAGATGATTTGCCAGTTTGACCCTGAGCTGTCCTAGTAGAGGAGAAAGAGAATCTGTAGCTTGGTGAAGAACCAGTTTTGAGGAGTTTGGTTTGGAGAAAAGCTAACCCCTCTAGTCCACAGGTTTGGAAACAGCCCTATGAGGTAGGTAAGACCTAAGACTCAGTAATCCCATGGCAGGGAGGGAGCTTGCTACTGAAGGAACATAACCAGAGTATGGATAGTTATTGGCTATCCTTTCCCCCCCTCACTTCAGACTGTCTCAAAGTTTCTTAAGCCTTAGTGTACATAGGGATACATGAGGGCCTGTTAAATGCAGATTTCTAGGGTCAACCCAAGATATCTGGTTCAGAGGGTCTGCAGTGGGGCCCTTGAACCTATCCATCTGGTCATCAGGAGACACTGATGTAGGTGGTCCTTAGATCAAGCCCTGAAAGCCATAGCAAGTCTGCTAATCCCGAGGTGACTAGGAGATGCCAGCTCCTTCCCTGCCAGTGGAATATGGAAGAAAGCCCATGGTAGGAGGAAACTGAATCTTTTCTACTGATGAGCAATTGCCCAGCTGGTGGCTGGGCTGTCTCACCTGGGGATAGTGATGGCTTTCTAAGGGGCCTGCTATTCTATATTACTTCATGTGAAGTAATAGTTCATATGTAAATGATTACCTATGTAATACTTCATATGTAATTAATCAACAGAGAACTTTCTCCAGTTTGGCCCTGAGCTGTGTAGAGGGAGAGTGAGTGTGGATCCATCAGTAACGTCTCCCTGGGGTCCCCAGGACTAGGTGAGGGGTATGGATGGGTAGTGGCTGTGGGTAAGCCCCCTCCCAGTCTTCAGCTTGCTAAATCTAGGAGTATTTCCTGTAAGATGGATTCAGCAGGTGATAATCAACATCCTTGTGATGATATCAACATATTCAGTCATCACTATCATCATCATTACCACCACGGTCATCTAATGTGTCTGAAATAGTTCTTTGCCCAGCCACTGTGTCAGGCACTGGGTTGCTTTCAGTCCTCACCACGTCACTTGGGTGAAGGTCCCTTTACAGTTTTACCCCCATTTTAGGGATCAGGAAATGAAGGCATAGAGAGGGGAAGTAATATGTCACAGGTCACACAATTTGTGGTGGAGTTAGAATTCCAGCCCAGGCCATCTGCTTACATTTGAGTGGTTCTCTTGATTTTTCCCTTACTAGTGAGGAGAGATTTGGGTGTTAGGAGGATGGGGGGGGGGCGAGGCTGTGACCTTCCCAGGACCATGAAGTTTGTCAGTGGTGTCACTTGGATCCATTACCAGGGTTTTGCTGACTCCCTGCCCCAGCCTCTTTCTTCAAGATTGCAGCTTCTAGATGTGTTAGGACAGACTCTGAAAAGGAAAGTTTTTGATTAACCAATGGCATTGAACAGAAAGCAAGCTGTGCTTCTCAGGGAACTCTGCACTACCATTTAAGTTCCAGTCATGAGTGGTCAGGAGGCTGAACACCTGAGTTCGGCAGTGATACAAGTGTTAGATGCCATCCATGGCTCCCAGGTTAGGAGCTGAAGCTTCACTCAGGTCTGCGCTCTGTTCGGGGATGGAAGATCATGCTGTATACCCAACACTAGCTCTGACACTCTTCACCAGTATGCTGGTGATGTGGCTTGACGCTGCCAACCTCACTGTGGGCTTCCACAGAGTGGAATATCCCTGGAACATCTCCCGTTCATTCAGTGTGCAAAGGCTGGGTGCAGCCCTCTAGACTGCCATGGACAAGATCAACCTAGTGACAGTGGACCTCAGAAACTTCAGCTGGAAACTCACTTACATCAACTCAACTTGCAGCATTAAGGAGTCTGTTGCTATTCTCACTAATCAGGTCCAGAGACAACATATTTCTGCCCTGTTTGGACCAGCATGTCCAGTAGCAACAGAGGTAGAGGATAGCCTTCTAAAAACTTTGGCTGTTTGTCTTTAGAAGGGATGGTTTTAAAGGTGATGGGATACACTTGAAGAATCTCTTGGCAGGGATGACATTATTATAGATAATAACTCTGTAGGGTTTGGGTACCATTTCTTTGATATGTAATTAGACCATGTAATTAGAATGGTTAACATTCTCTTGAAAGAAAGTTTGTCAAATCAATACTCGTTAGGCAGAGGTTCACTAACAAACTTGTCGATTATTCGGACATGGTGCTGTTGTGTATAGACTCATACCATTCCCTCCAATGTTGTCAGCCACAGGGCTCAGGAAAATTAAGTAGAAAAATGAATGTTCTGTTTCAAGCAGAAAAACATCATTTGTTTGTGTAGGTTTCCCTTTCGTGTGTGTAATAAACTATTCAGTGACGTTAACGGTCAGTGGGAAAGAGTGAAGTATGACAGATTGCAATAAGCTGGGACAAGCAGAGAAGACAAACCAATGACTTGTTTCTGCTTAGTAAATGGGATTAGCTTTGTGAAGTCCTTGGTATCTTGCACTCAGAGAGGTGTGGATGCAAAGGCAGACTAGGAAGGAACATCTTAGCCCTTACTCTCAAAAATACTGCAGAACCATCATGAGTGGCTGGTGTCAGATGAAGTTCACGTTTGAACTTGGATCTTGGTTTCTTCTGAAATTTTTCTTTTGATACATTTCCAGCTGTCCAGAGCTTGCCCATTCTTCAAAGTCAAGTTCAAATGCCCTGGAATCTTTGTTCACTTCTCCACCCTCACCCTTCATACCCCTAATTCCCCAATCAGAAGGAACTTCTTAACCCCTATAAGTCTATATCCTATGACTATTGAAAGGTATATTCAACTCTGAAACTAGTTGTTTATGCCTTAGTTCCTCTAATAATTAATCATAAGCCCCTTTAAGTTGTTTGTAATAATTAATCATAAGCCCCCTTAAGTTACAACCTCCAAAGTTCTTTGTAAATAATGGGTTCCTGATGAAAAGTATTGAGAAGTGAATAAGGAACAAATCAGTCAATAAATGCTTCTTGTGGTTATTCTTGTCCTTTGAGGTATTGCATCCTCAAGATGGATCCAAGACACTATCATCAGTATCCCAAAAGAGAGGGTCCAGTATGACCCATAGACTTACGGAAGCCAAAGATTATACAGATACCTTATCATGGGGTTTGAGTGTAGCATAAACTGAATTATGGAAAGACATCCTTTTGGTTCCTTTTAAGGTTATTGGCTTGCTGGGCTCAGAGTGGAATATCCCTGTGTTTGACCTTGTTAAACTGCAAAACTGGAGGACAACTTCTTATATGACACTTGTGTGACACTTGTGCCACCCAGGCACAAAATTGGTGATGTGTTCTAGAGAAGGCTCTGGTATCTGGGCTGGAAACATATTTGAATGTTGGAGGTTACTCTGGGACTTCCTCCTGGGATGGAGTGGATGAACTGTGGAAGGTTGTAGAGAAGGGACTCAAATCCCAGTTCATTGTCACTGTCAGTGTGAAATATTCCAACAATGACTGAGCCTTCCTTCAAGAGACTCTTAGAGGCTGTTCCTGGCTACCAGAAGTAAGTAGGAAAGAGTCTTCTGTTGCTTATGTTTAGAGAGACAAATGAGCAAAGCAGATTATTTGAGAAAAACAACAACAAAGAACTCTTCATCTTTTTTATGGATGTAAGAAGCAGAAAGAAATAGGGTGTAAAATTAATGATGTGTAAAAGCATCACCAACAACAAAGTCATTTTTTTTTTTTTCAAATCTAAAGTGAAATCGCGGATGTTGTAGTGTTATGAGGCACAGAGAAGGTTCTGGAAGCATCTTCCAGGTGGGCTGGCTCCTTCGTTTGGGTTATTGTTTAGAGCATGGGCTCTGGAGATAGACAGCCCTGGGTTTGAAAGCAGCCTCTGACACTTTCTAGCGGTGTGCTCTTGAGCAAGTGCATTGACCTGTCTGTGCCTCAGGTACCTTCCCTGTGGAATGGAGACAGTCATAACATTGATATAACATAGGACATCCACCTCATAGAATGGTGAGGATTAACTGAAGTCATGCCTGTAGAGCGCCAAACAACATAACGGGTCGGCGTAAGAGAGCAATCACGCTTACTGGGATACTTAAGAGGCCCTCCTTTCTAGCATGCATCAGTAACATCATTAGTAATTCCTTTCTGTACTTCAAATAAATTAAGCCCTTTACAGTCTTCATGGCCTTGGGACTTGGGGACTTGCTGATCCCTTGGCCTGGAGTGCTACCTGCCATTCCACAAGCCCCGCCCCCAGCACTCTTCCTGTGGGGAGTTCCCTCTTAGGCTTCCAGACTCAGCCCAGAGCCCACCTTGTCCGAGGGGCCTTTTCTGACTGCCTGATGGGGAGTCACCCCCCCACACACACACACATTAGTATCAGAGCATCCTTCCCCCTCACTAACTAGAATCTTACATGCTCTCTTTAATGTGTTTGCGTGTATGTTGTGTGACTGTCGGCTTCCCGAGGGCACGGGTCTTCTCTCTGGCCAGGCGCTGTATCCTGTGTTTAGTGCCATGCCTGACACACAACTGGGACCCAAATAAGCAGGCTCTCATTTACCGCATTTAAGAAAACAAGTCACTGCTTCATTTGGGTGTCCTCAAAATGCATGCTGATGTGTTTGGAGGGGAGAAAAGCGTGATAGCCTCTTCCTCCTCCCCACCCCCCACCCAGACTCAGAAGGTCTGAACGCTACTGATTCTGAGTCATCCGTGAACCCCTCCTAACCGCCCAGTGGCTGATGAGCCACAAGCCAGACCTGTTGCTCTGAGAGTTAAATGAAGAAACTGAGCACAAAAGCGGGGAACCAATTTTGCTGGCTCACACTTTGAGAGAGACCCATGGCGAGGATTTGGGGGTGCAGGGCCAAAGCTGCCTGTCTGGGGGCGCCTGGGTGGCTCAGTGGGTTAAAGCCTCTGCCTTCAGCTCAGGTCATGATCCCAGGGTCCTGGCATCGAGCCCCGTGTCAGGATCTCTGCTCAGCAGGGAACCTGCTTCCTCCTCTCTCTCTGCCTGCCTCTCTGCCTGCTTGTGATCTCTGTCTGTCAAATAAATAAATAAAATCTTTAAAAAAAAAAAAAAAAGCTGCCAGTCTGTGGGCTGCGGACGTGTCTCAGGAAGTGTCCACGCTGGGGATAGGTTAGGCATCTCTGTTTCCTCAAGCATGCTCAAGGAAAGAGAAAGTTCACATCTCATTTGCTCACTGGGAGCGGCTTTAGGCCACACTTTAAAAAGCGTGCGCACGTGCGCGCGTGTGTGTGTGCACGAGCATGTGTGATGGACTGATTTTGTTTTCTCTTCTCCGTTATCATCCTAACCTGAAGCTCAGAGGATGCAAAACTTACTCTGCTGGCTGCGGAGAACCTGGGACCCAGCACAGGAGAATCTGTCTCCATTATCGTGCGGCGGTTGGAGGTGGGTGCTGGTAAGCTCTCGGGGACCCCCACAGTAAGCAGTAACAAGTCGGGGTGCCTGAGTGGCTCAGTCAGTGGAGAGTATGACTCTTAGTTTTGGCTTAGGTCATGACTTGGGGTCATGGGATCAAGCCCCACACAGGGCTCTGTGCTCAGTGGGGAGTCTGAGACTCTCTGTCTCCCTCTGCCCCTCCCCTGCTCACCTTCTCTGTTGCTCTCTCTCTCTCTCTCTCAAATAAATAAATAAAACCTTAAAAAAAAAAAAGAAAGAAAGAGTAAGGAACCCTTGCTATGTGTCAGGTGTATTAGCTCACTGAGTACTCATTACTACCCTTTGAGCCGGGTAACCCATGTCCTCGTTTTATGATTGGGACACTGAAATGGAGCAGAAAGAACTTACCCAGAGTTCTTCTGCACCATGGGGGAGAGGTCTCTGTTGGAGCCCCGGCAAAGTCCTGGAGAGACCAGCATACTGGTCCCATACTGGTCTTAGGTGGTTTGGTTTATGTGGTGATGATCGGGACAGCTAACGTGTACCATGTCCCTCCTCTAAGTTCCTATATGTGCATGTACTCCGTGTCCTGTTGCGCTCCGTACCCCAAAAGCCCCATGAGGCAGATACGCCAGCCCTGATTTGCACCATCGTGGCTCTCATTTCCGACCGGCTTGGAAGCTAGATGTTATTAGGGTTCCAGACAAAGAACTGGGGGCTCAGATAACTGAAATACCTCACGCAAGAGCTCAGAGCTCCCAAGGGGCATAGCTGCTGCCCCAGACTGGGTCTTTTGGGCCCTGGGACTGCGCCCTTTGCCCCAGGAGCTCTGCCTTGTGGAGTGTCGACTGGGTACCAGACCCCACCGTGAGCGCCTGATATATGGAAACCCATTTCCGCTCACACCACCCCACGGGGAGACACTTCTTATTGTCCTTGGTTTAAAGATGAGGAAACTGAGTCCCTGAGGGCTGAAATGACTTGCCCGAGGCCACACGGCTAGGAGCAGGGAGGGCTGGTATTCAAACCCGAGCAGGCTGCCCCCCCCTCCATCATCCCGCCCGCAGGCTTCTAAAAAACACCGAGTACATTTAGCTATGGACACGCTGTATGATTTTTTTTTTTTTTACAGCCGTTTTACCCTTCCTAAAGTGAACTTGGTTTGTTTTACTTTATTTATTTTTTTAAGATTTATTTATTTATTTGGGAGAGAGAGAACACGAGGGAGGAGAGGAGCAGCAGGAGAGACTCTTTAAGCAGATCCCCCGCTGAGCTCGGCTTCATCCCAGATGAAGATGGTGACCTGAGATGGTGACCTGAGCCGAAACCAAGAGTCTGAGGCTTCACGCGAACTGAGCCACCCAGATGCGCCATGAAGTAAGCTTGTTTTCTATAATCATGAGCCAAAATAGAGCAAGAGGGAGTAAAGAAAAATGTATTACAATGGTCTGGAGTTCTTTTATCTTTTTATCAAGAAGTGTTTCTCTGGATTTCTCTGGACAGCAATTGGAATTCTAAGAAAATGCCGAACTTCCCAGAACATCCCCCTGCCTCCCTGTGTTACTGTTGGCCACTCCTTTCTCGTCCCTTGTATCTTCTGCTGTGGCCATGTGAAGAGAGGCTGGGACCGGTCCTAGTACTGGCAGGAAAGCCTTCAGCCCCCTTGTTGCTTTCTTTCCAGGCCTCCCTGATCACAGTCGCACTGAATTGCAGTGGCAGAAGCTTATAGAAATAAAAATATACCACACAACGTCCATGCAATTGAACTCACCCAGCTTTAAAAAAAGAAGAGCATAAATTCATTCTATAAAATATCCCCAATATAGGTGTAGGTGGGGAAAAAATATCCAGGTTCAGAACAGCATTTTAGTGTGATGCTATTATGTAAAATGCACATGCGTGCACACCCACACTCCTTTGTACAGGTCTAGAATGGTTGGATACGTCTAGGAACAGACAGAAGGGGGCCGTAGGGAAATCAGGGAAGGCCAGCTGTACCTCACGTATGCTTACATAGAGCGGTGGACATTAATTTCATAATAGTAATAATACAGATAATAACAATCCTAGCAAACCATGGAAGCCACAAGCAGAAAATTGAGAATCAACAGCCCTCAATTTTTCAAGTTTTTGCCAGCCATTACTGGAAGGTAAACTTTCTGCATCATAGCTGCTTGACACCCTAGGTAAGCCTTTATTTATTATTCTTTTTGGGCTTCCCTCACACTGCTTCTGGGCTGGCTCGAAAATATGGACCTGGCGGGGGGGGGGCAGGCCTTCCAGAGCCATTGTTTTTCCGAGGATTATGATGAAGAGTTTCAAATTTGACATCATCTTTAGGCAGTTCCATGGAACGGGGGTGTTTCCTACAAATGGCGACATTGATTTCATTGTGTTTTAAGACAGCTTTTGGAAGGAAGTATTGGCAAATAAGAAGGTGACACACTTCCCCCGCGGTCTACGAGTCAGTGTTTCTCATAACCCCGGACTCCTATGGAGAAAGCCCCGGAGATGAAGGCTTCTGGAAACAAGTCTACCGAAGGGTGAGGGGCCGCCCTCCTTCAGCTCCATCTCCATGGAGGAGTAGGTCGGGTGTGGGGCCTTCCTGTATGGGCCCCCTGCCCCCTTCTTGGAGGATATTTGTGTTTGGCTCTGATAGTTTTCCTCTATTTCCCCTCACACATACACACACACAGACACACACATGCATATGCAACATACTCACGCATTTTCTCGTCTTCCGGAGCCCACAATAAATAATAGTCTGACACTGTCTTGTGAAATCTGCACCCCACCATCGCAAGGAAGGACAGAAGTTGCTAGGTGAAGTGTCAGTGACCTTTGGAGTTAGAGACCTGGGCTCCCATCCCAGTTCTGTTATTGACTAACTGTGGGCCTTGAGGGGGAATTGTTTAACCTCCATGTACATCTGTTTCTTTACCTGAAAAATGAGACTCCTGAGAACATCTGCCTCTGAGCTGTGGTTTTGAGTATCTAGTAACCCAGTGCACGGAAGTAGCGGAAGAGATAGCGTTGAGCTCGGACCACGCCAGTTCCCCTTCGCCAGTTCCCTTTCTTGGCAGGAGGCCAGAATCAGGCCCCAGAATGGAGGGATCAGAGATGTGGCACTAGGACAGGTCAAGGCCAGCAGATGGTCGGGCACAAGGGGAAGATAGGAGGGAAACCATCAGCCAGTGGTGATCCCTGACTGTATGGGATGATGGGACACAGTGGTTCCCATAGAGAATTCTTTCTTTTAAGGTTTTATTTATTTACTTGGCACAGAGAGAGAGCACAGGCAGGGGGAGCAGAAAGCAGAGGGAGAAGCAGGCTCCCCGCTGAGCAAGGAGTCCAATGTGGGACTCGATCCCAGGACTCTGAGATCATGACCTGAGCCAAAGGCAGATAATTAACCGACTGAGCCACCCAGGCACCCCTCCCACAGAGAACTTTTTACAGAGACACCATTGCCAGAGCTGGAGCTACTCCCAGCGTGGGACTGAGCTGACTTGGAACATGACGACAGGTCACTGATGACAAGGGTTCCATTACGACCAAGGTGACCCATTGTGGGTCCTTCTACCAGAAGGTCATTACCTTCTACCAGAAGGTACTCGGATACTGGGAAAGACAGTTCTCTGCATTTACATGGTGCTATAGGAAGGGACCTGGAAGGGAAGAGTGGTTTGGGGGTCCTGCTGTTAGCCCGGGTTGGGATCCAGCTTCTGGAACCCACCACACAGGTTTTCTGGAGCTCTCTGAACTCATGAAGATCAACTTTGGGCCTTGAAAATAATCTTGACCTTGATGCTGGGTGTGGCTCAGTCACTTCCAGTTCCAGTTGAGAACATAGCAACCTTATCCCTCCCACCTGCCCCCGGCACCAAGTGCACCTCCAGTGGGACCTGGGCCTCCTCTCATGCAGCCAGGCAGGTCCCACTGACCTCTCCCTGAGGTCACTGAGGCCTGTGACCTCAGGGAGAGGCCCTGGCCTAAGGGTGATGGGACACAGTGCCCCCTGCGGTGTTGAGTCCCCAGTCAGCCAAACTTACTCCCAGGCACCCTGGTTCCCAAACCGAGAGCTTTGTGGATACCAAGACCTGCCTGCTGTCCTGGGTTCCTGAGCCCAGGAATCCCTAGAAAAATCCATTTTTTCTCTCAGCTCGTAATCAATGAGAAAACTGAAAGGAAACTTAAAACTGAACTGAATTTCTACTTGTCCTCACCATCACCACCCCTAATCCAGATTTGATTTGACACTTTTTCCCTCCCTACGCTCATGGAATTTTAATGTGCCAAAGTCATTTGGCCCAGGAAATGCAATAACCATGGCAAAATAGATCCTCAGCATGGTAGGAATGGTCATTCTCCACGTGGGGGGAGATGTTTTGGTCTGTGAAATGGCAAGGTGCTCCGTAACAAGATTTGTCTCTATTAGACCTGGGAGAAAATGCCAGCATCATCAAAGGGTTGGGACATTGTTTTTAAATCAAAAGTGACCAGATTTAAATCAAAAGCTTAAGTCAGCTCTTTTACCCAACAGAAAGATATTGCCCTTCCATGAATTAGATTATCTGCAGGTGAATTTGAAGAGTCTAGGTGAGGTGCAGAAATTGGACAGAGCACCCAATGTTTCGATTAAGAGACCAAGGTCAGCCTGTTGCAAATTTATTTTAAAGACATGCATGTGTAAGTTGTTGCTTCTATGCCTAAGGTAGAGACAGAATAAATCAAGTGGGCCCTGCCTTTTAAATTTTTTTTTAAGACCCATGAGGAATTTCTCCATGCTTTGTTGGCCCCGTGACTCCCTCCCTGAACACAGACCCCGCTGCAGATTTTATAATGAGCCTGTGAACCGGCACCTGCTTCTACAGGTCAGCACAGGTTCTCAGAGAAGGGGGCAGGTAGGGATTCTCCATGGGAGGGTGTCTCAATGGCAGTGGCATTATTGACATTTTGGGCAGGCTGCTTTTTGTGTGGGGATGCGTCCTGTGCACAGTACAGTGCTTAGCAGTGGCCAGGGCCCCCACCCCATACACGCCAGAAGCACCCTCTAGTTGCAGCAAACCCCCTACATCTCCAACATCACCTGCCTCCCCTGTAGAGAATCTTGGCTCTAGAGAAACCTGGCTCTAGAGGGATGTGAGTCTCAGGGACTTTGTTTCTAAGGTGTTAGAGAGAGTCTGAACAAGGGAGTGTGGTCCTGTGGTTCGGAGACCAGCCCTGAAGTTAGACAGATCATAGCTAAGAACGACTCTAAGGAGAACACACAGTAAAGGTTCAGTAGAAGTGGTAGTCATCACCATTGTCTACAATGGAAGTTTCTATACAAAGGTGGGAGGGGAGTGTAGTTGCCATGGGAATCAGAGGGGAGGTCAGAAAAGAAACCTTGGAAGAGACAAGTCTCAGTGGACCCAGTTTATCCTAGTGGGGGCCCCCGCCTTTAAGGCATCTGCTTGGCAGGACCAGCCAGGACCCCGGATGTGCTCAGTGTGGTTCTCCAGCAGACTGTAGTAATGACAGGTCTCTGTCCCCCACGAGGGACTGCTGTGACCCTCCTGACTACTGTCTTGAGAATGGTGATCATAGGTCTGATTTTAAGGATGCGGAGTGGAAAATTGCACAAGCAAAATAAAGGCATTTGGTGGCAGATCAATGATAATGACGTCACCATTCTGGTCCAGTACAAGGTGAGGCCACACCTGACCCAGATATCTATTTCCTGCTCACGGCTAGTGATCTGTGGAAGGGACCTCATCTAGGAGTTTCTGAAAGCTGAGGGCAACTTTTTTTTATAAAGTGGGTGCTTAATAGAGTCTTGAGCCCCACATTTTGCTTCTGGGTCCCGGACTTCTTCCTTGATGAATATCTTTGGGGGGATATCATTTCTGGGCCTCAGTTTCTCAATACTTAAGAATGATCAGTTGGCCTTGAAGGTTCCCTTCAGTCCTATTACCCTGTGGGCATAAGAACCCATACATCCTGTTCAAACACTAAAGCTGTCTCCTGGGCAGCATATAGATATTTTCAAAACCACATGAACTCCTTTGATCTACTGATGATGAAGACAGTTAGGATTCATTTACTCAACACACACACGTGAGACACGGACTGAAGGCCAAACAGTGGGGGTGTAGCGACATGTCCCAAATGATGTCTTCTGAGGGAGGCAAGTGGTCTAAGAGGCGTCTGTCTACATGGTGAGATGAAAGCCCCACAAATGGGAATAAAGGTCTCAGCATCGTGAAAGCTTCAGAAAGGAGGTAATATTTGGGAAGAGTGGTTTGCTAGTGGTGAGCAGGAGAGAAGTAACACAGGGTTGCCCAGGTGTGGGGTACTCGAGGCTGGGAGGTTTTGCACACATTTAATAAACATAACATTATTTGATAAGCATATAACATTTACATAATTTCCAAAAATACCACTATGACCATCTCTTATGACTTAGCATATTTTCCCTTGGAATTCTGAAGTGTCTTTTCTTTCTTTCCTTTTTTCTTTTTCTCTTTGTTATTCATATTCACCGGTGCAATCTTTGCAAGTGTATACTAATCACTCTGGAGCACATATTGCCCTGTGGAAAATGTTAGTGAGAAATGATCTTTAGAGTAGAAAGATAGACTTGGGTTTCTGTAGTTTAAGAAGAGCGCCTTGTTCCTGGGAGGAGGGAGAAGAAAGGGGGTCAATTTTACCTTCATCTCAATTTATTAAAAACCTGCAAGTGCAATGAATTTTATTTTAAAAGATCAGTGAGTTTAGAATTTCAGATAGTACTTGCCCAGGGGCACATGCTACTCAAGGTAGTAAGAGAATACAAGAATCTATGTCCTGGAACAGATGTATGACTCTTAAATGGTTTAAGGCAAAAGAAAAGCTTCTCGAACCTTGTTGCTTGTTAAGAAACAAACGGCACGGAAAGTAGACAAATTATACAGGTTTGTTCTAACAGACATTTAGGTCGGCTGTAAAGATGAGGAGTACATGATGGGTCAAAATCAGACTTTGTTATGTATATGTCACTCCTGTTATATTGGTTTTATTTTCAAAACTGTTCTTCTTATTGGTATCCTTACATACACTAGTCATTCAATAAGTGAGTTAGGACTTTCCAAAAAAAGCTGACTTGGAGGTACCAAAGTCAAGGAGGCTCCAACATGGGAAGACCAGATCGGGATTCATTAGCAAGTCATTTTTAAAATGTCTCTGGGGATCCTGGGGCTCGCTGGTCTGGTCAGGGGGTGAATGATAGAGGGAGGGTGAAGGTGTGATGGAGAAGAGTCCTGAGCCTCCTCCTTCCCTCTTCAACCAAAGACGCTCTGCTCTGTCCCACTTGGTGTCTGCATTAGGGTTCCAGGTAAGAGTCTCCCTGAAAAACAGGGTTCCTCTGTGTTAAACACATTCTCTAGGTGTTGGGGAGACACCGGGAGTATGAAATAGAGGGGTCATGTGCTTAGATGCTCATAGAAAGAGGACTCTGGCCTCAGGTGACACACGTGACACATCCTGATAAATGCCAGAGCCAGTATTTGGGCAGCACTGGCTTGAGCCCAGTACTTGAGCCACGGCACTGTCTGGTGGTCGTATAGACACAAGAGGGACATGTCACAGAGAAGCACTCACACTTTGGGTCAGAGGATCAGGATCCAAGCCCTGACTCTCCTATTTATTAGCTGCGTGACCTTGGCACTCATTTTCCTCACCTCTAAAATGCACCATCTCTTCAGGACTTGGTCATGGTGCTGAGAACAATGGAATTGCTTCCTGTCTTACAACCATCCCAGAGAGGCACACCTGTGTCAAGATGCGACAACAGGCATTCATCTGGTGTGATGATTTCTGGGGATGCCAGTTCTTTTGTCAAGAGCCAGCAGGGGGATGAGCTCTTTTATACTCCAGTAGGACTTTGCCAGGTACTCCTGAGGGCACAGTGGCTGCCTGTAGGTCAGAGCAAGTGTCTCTGTCCCATTCTCCGCATGTCCTTTCTGTCAGGCAGGATATTGGGAATAGGGGAAAACTCCAGATAAAAGCCAGGGTAGTCCTGTTGCTCTAGACTAGTGCTTCTCAACCTGGAACTTCTAAAGGAACATAACGATCTGGGGTGTGGGAGAGAGGCTGAGAAAGACAGGCAGGGGTTCTGCTGCAGGCTTCAGCAACTGCCAGTCCTTATACCACAGCAACAACCATTGTCCATCTGATTCCTCAGCTTGGAAGTACCAAGGATGCAGTAATCCAAGCTCTAGGACATCAGTGTCCAATAAGGTAGCCGTTCGCCACATCAGGCTAAATAAATTTAAATTAACTAAAATTATATAAAATTTAAAGTTAGTTCCTCAGCACCTTCATGTTTCATAGTCTTCACTTCTTTAGAAGTTCAAGTCCCCTCGGTGAAAAATATGTGAGGAAAGAAAACTCGTGTATTTATTCTCCGAAATGGAAGTCCCGGAGAGTAGGGAACAAAAGCTCCAAGCAAGGGGAAACTTGTTCTTTGCCCTAAGCTGGATTTAGCAAAGATTGGAGCCAAAGCTTTCCTTATGCAACTGAACTTATCTTTGCAAATGTTTACTTGGGTTTTCTTTTTTTTTTTTTTTTAAGATTTTATTTATTTATTTGACAGAGAAAGATCACAAGTAGGCAGAGAGGCAGGCAGAGAGAGAGGAAGGGAAGCAGGCTCCCTGCTGAGCAGAGAGCCCGATGCGGGGCTCGATCCCAGGACCCTGGGATCATGACCCGAGCCGAAGGCAGAGGCTTTAACCCACTGAGCCACCCAGGCGCCCCTACTTGGGTTTTCCAACTACAAAAAACCATCTTGGTTATCATCACCCATCAAACCCTAAGGACCTTTATTCATACAAATCTGAATTTTTTGAAAGATTTTATTTCTTGATAGAGACAGAGAGAGAGAGAGAGCGCACGCGCACGCGTGCATGCATGCGCAATGGGAAGTAGCAGAAGGAGAGGGAGAGACAGACATCCTGCTGAACAGGGAGCCCAATGAAGGGCTCAATCCCAGGACCCTGGGATCATGACTGGAGCCAAAGGCAGATGCTTAACCGACTGAGCCACCCAGGTGCCCCACAAAACTCTATATTATGGTCAAGTAGCCATTTAGTGATGGCAACCAACAATGCATAGCGTATCTGTATTGGTGAAGCCTCCTGAAATGTTCGCCCTCTTCTCCCTCCAGTGCCGTCACTGGGGTACCCACCTCTGTTGCCCGTATGATAGTGTCCAAACTCTTTAACACAGGCTCAAGGCTCTCTACTGCCTAGTCCCAACCTATTTTCAGAAAAACTGTTTTTCCTGGCTTAAACCCTGTACTCATCTGATGGGTCTTGGTGCTTATGCCATGTGTCTTTTACCCTCAGACAATGCCATGCCTGGTGTCCCTACCCCACTCCATCTGGAACCTTCTTGCCCTTCGGGGTTCAGCTTAAGCTTTACCTCTTCCAAGGATCGTCTCCTCTATCCCACAGAGGTCCCTGCCTCCATGCAAGCCCCATCACATTCCTGAGTCTTTTGCAATTAACCCCATACTCAAAGTGGCAGGTCTTGGCTGACATTTAAATCATGCCAAGGCTTACCATCTCTCATATCCGGATGCTCTGTCCTCTTCTACATCGATTTTTCCAGGTGGGCCTATGATTTGTGGTGAGTGATGGACTCTCTAAAAGCAAACTAATAGATAATGACAGACAAAAGGACAGGCAAGTGACTGAAACCTTCATAGGTGCCCAGCTTCGAGTTAACAGTGTTACATATTTTGACTGACTGAACCCCCATAAGAACAGTATAAGTAAATTTTATTTTTAGTCTCCATGGTACAGATGCGGAAATGGAAGCTTGGAGAAGCAAAATCCCTTGTCCAAGCTTATGTAGGCAGTAAAGAGTCAAAATGGGCTTGAACTAGGTTTTGGATTCCAGACTTACACTTAAGACCTCAGCTCACTATTCCTCTTAAAGAAAATGGGGCATTACTGTATAATAGAAGGAGAGCAGTCTTCGAGTCAGATGTTCAACTTCTGGCTGTACTACCTACAAATGTGTGACCTTGGACAAGTCACTTAACCTCAGTGATCTCATCTGGAAACAGGCTAATCACAAACCCCCCTCTCCCCCCCCGGCAGGACTGTGTTGTCTGTTAAATAAGATCTCAGGGGTTGATCAAATAGCTGAGAGCCCACGAGAAGCACAGCAGTGCCCTAGGGCTGATGTGGAAAGTGAGGAGCTTGATGGTGTTCCCTTTCGTAGATGTTTCTTGCCAGTTTTCCTGCTTCCCTTCCTAGTCTTTTCTGAGTGGAGCTTTTTTTCTGGATCATCCTAGATTAAGAACATCCCACTTTGTCTCTGGTTCCAGGGAAATCATGTGGCTGTCTGCTGTGTTGGTGACCAAGCAAAAGCCCGGGTCAGGAAGCCATCTGTGCTGCAGGAAATCCGGCTGGTGAGGCCCCGCTCCTTGGAAGAGAGAAAGTAGTGTCGTTCTCTGGCTCTCTGCTGCCCACTCCTGGTTCCCATCTGGGAATGCTGTCATCCAAAGGATCAATGACAGGAAGCTGCTTCCCTTTCCTTGGCCCACTATCCCTGTCCCCTGACAGCCCAGACATTAGGCTTCAGATCCTTTAGCCTGGCCCAGACACCTGAAATCTGGGACCCCTTCTAGCCTTGCTCTTTCTCCTTAATTCTATCTCCTTAATTCAGCTCCCTTGAACCTAGTCCTTGGATGGAGTCAGATTCATGGGGTCTGGTTTCTTGCTCGAGATCTGTGAGCCAGCATGGCCTCCACACACTGGCATTTATATCCAAGAACATTTGGAAGCAGGGCCAGTTCTGTTTACTGTGATGTGGTTTCGGGTTAGACTTTGATCATTCCTCTGGTTTATTTGTTAGAGGTACACTGCTTGGATAAACCTCCCAGGTCCGCCACTAATAAGCTCTATGATCTTCAACACAATATTTTACTGTTTGAGCCCCGGTTTCTTTATCTGTAAAATGGGAGCAGTCATAGTTCTCTTCTCACTTTTCTCTGTGTGAGAATTAGCTGCAAGTATGCCAAGTGCAGAATGAGTTCCTAGAACAGAAAACATACTGTAATCATCAGGAACTACTGTTATTTTCAGGTATATGAATTAAGCCATGAAAGCATTGTCCCCTTCTATGGTATCTTCACAGAATCACCCAACATCTGCATTGTCATCCAGTATGGCAAGAAAGGGAGTCTTAAGGTAAGCAAACTAGTACAGCTTATATCAGCCTTGATTAACAGCAGATAATAAAGAAACTTATCAATGTTTTGCCCCTCATCCAAGAACAGTTCCTCTCTGGTCTAATCCCAAGACATGAATTACCTTGGGCCGCCTGCAGCGGCAATGATTAGCAGTGGAATTGCCAATAGTCTGGTTTCCTTTGCTCTGGGTGGAAATTATCTGAGCCTGTCATCAGCTCTCAAGACCTTAGAGCCACTTCCCAGTTATGTTTCTGGGCTTATCCTACCCATGGTATGTGACCATCGGCTATACGTTAGGAACAAGCAAGTATTTAAAAGACTCCAGACTGGGTGACTTTCTCAACATTGAATCAACTTATATCTCCTGGGAAATTTCCAGTACTGGCTGTAGAGTACTCTGCCTTGGGTGGTAGTAGTTCTGGTGGAAGTCTTCCAGCGTATCAGAATCAAATCCATTCAACACCGAAGCTCCCTGGGCTTCCAGTGGAGCCGCTGATGATAATTTGAATAACTGTTTTTTGAGGATGTTTTGAGAAACTCAGATAATGATATGGAATGGATATTCAAACTCTCCTTTGCATATGACATAGTCAATGTAAGTATCATTTAAACTTATTTAAAGAACAACTACCACTGTTTTTGAGTTGTTATGTGTCTTGAGTTAAGCTGAACCAAAGATTTCATAATCTTTGTAACTGATTACAATTTTTTACATTGACTTTATTACAAAATTATACAAAATACAATTTTTATTACTAGAAAAGACTTTGTAATACTTTGTAGTCTTTCCTGAAAATTCTGATCTTCTGCAGATCTCAAACAAAATGATCCCACTTCTCATTTTTTAAAAAATTTTATTTAGTTACTTGACAGAGAGAGAGAGAGAGAGAGAGAGTGAGTGCACAAGCTGGTGGAGTAGCAGGCAGAGGTAGAGGGAAGAAGCAGGCTCCCTCCTGAGTAAGGAGCCTGACATAGGGTTCAATCCCAGCCCCCTGGGATTATGACCTGAGCCGAAGGCAGTTGCTTAACCAACTGAGTCATCCAGGTGCCCCAAAATGATTCCACTTCTAAAATTCACTGCTTCAATCAGATTTTCCAACCCTTTCTCCCTCCCTGATCTCAGTAATTAGCGAGAACTCGGCCACCACTGTTGGTTAGTATTTCAGTAAGACTTCACTGAGCATCTCTTAAGGGTTTGCCTTACTCTGGGCATTTGCATAGGAAGACAAGGACTTTCTTTTATCTCTGAATGGATTAAAATCTAGCTACAGGGGGGAAAAAAGTCAGGAAATGCACATGTAAAATTAAGTGGGATGGTTAAAAATTAGGAAGATCTGATTTGACATCTTCTCCCACCCTGGGCTGCTCCTTCCTTCCCTTCACTTACTTTCCCACCCCTCCCCACCACGCCCAGGGAAGCACTTTAGACTCTGGAGATCAGTCTCCTGCCACTGATATCATCTATCTATCTATCTATCTATCTATCTATCATTTATCGGCTCTGGAGAGAAAACTAGTAAGATCTCCCCAGGTAAGGTAGGGATAACTAACAGATATAGCTTTTTCTGTTGGCATTTGATTTTCAAGAGGTATTAACCCCAAAGTTTCTCTGAAGAAATTCTAGGGTGGGTGAGAATGGCACTCTGAAAGGAAAGTCTCCCTGGTGGTCTTCAGTCACCTCAGGTCACTGAGTCTATCCCCCGCCTCATGCCAGGGGAGCTGAAGATCACCTGATGCCTTTCTTTAGAAGGATTGGTGTCTTCTGAAATAGAGTATGTACATAATGGGATGGTATAAGGAAGTCAGAGTGAGTTAGGTCAAGGCACATTTAGGCCCTTTAAGGTCCATTTCTCTGCCAGCATTCCTTCAAAGGGGACAAAGAATAACAAAAGTTCACTACAGCTTCTCAAGTCTTCCCCATTGGTGACTTTGACATGAACCCAAGCACTGGCCATGCTCTGCGGGTCAGATTGCGCTTTTGGCCATCCCATAACAATCATAAAAACAGTTCCTCTCTTTTGGACCAGAACATTCTCTATACCAGGTACCAGAGAGATTCTGAGATACCACAGACTTTTCAAGTGAACAAATGGATGTTGATTGAGCACCTCATTTGGCTCAGACCCAATTCTGGCATGGAGGGCACAGAGGAATAGGCTCATCATCCTGTCCCTAAAGAGTTCAACCCAGTGGAGCCAGCCTGGGAAGGAGCTTTGGAGATTATAATATTCTTCTTGAGTGAGGGATGGACCTTCACTTCTTCATAAGAGAAGTCATGATGGGTTAAGAGGAGGAAGGCAGTTATCATAGAAATTGTCTTGGGGTTTGAACCCTGGCTCTCCACTACTGGCCGGGTGATCTTACCTACCCTGAGCCTCAGTTTTCCTGTGTATCATCTAAAGATAACAGCAGTGCCCACCCAATATAGTTGTTGGGAGAAGTAAGTATGCTTAGCACCATGCGCCAGGAAATAAATGTTCATTGTTAGTAGGAGCGGTAGTATTACTATTATCAGAGATAACTTCATTACTAGGACTAACTAGTAGTAAAAACGTGTACATTTTAAAAGTTTCATTCCCATGGGGCTCCTGGGTGGCTCAGTCCAGTTAAGTGTCCGACTTGATTTCAGCTCAGGTCATGATCTCAGGGTGATGGGATTGAGCCCCACCTTGGGCTCCCTGTTAGATGTGAAGTCTGCTTGAGATTCTCTCCCTCCTTCCTCTGCTCCCCAGCCCACTCACTCACGTTCTCTCTCTCTCTCTCTCTCAAATAAATAAATAAATCTTAAAAAAGAAATTTAATTCCTCCAACGATCCTCTGAGGTAAGCCAGCCCTATCCAAATAATACCAGCTGCATGGGACTATTGGCCAGAGGCAATGTGGGGAGCTTAAATTGAAGTGTGCTCGAGTGTAAAATTCACACCAGATCCAAAGACTCAGAAAAACAAACAAACAAACAAACACACCCAAAAAAACCCAGAATGTAAAATATCTCATTATTTTTATGTCAAAATAAGATTTTCTAAATACATTGGGTTAAACAAAATATATTATTAAAGTTAATTTCACCTCTTTAACTGAAAAATTGAAAATTATACCTGTCCTTCTCTTGGACATTGCTATTAATAACTAACAATAAACTCCATCTTTCTTTCTTTTTTTTTTTTAAAGAGAGGTGGGGAGGGACAGAGAGAGAGGGAGAAAGAGAATCTTAAAGCAGGCTCCACGCCCAGCAGGACTGGATCTCACAACCCTGATATCGTGTCCTATTTGGTCTGTGACAATATACATGAAATCATACATTTCCACCAAGACAGGGAAAGAAAGCAAACCCTGAAGAGATGTGTGCCATCTCTAGGTGAGGACTACATTCCTAGGCTTTCGAGCATCCCTCAACCTCTCCTTTATGTTCTAATGGAGTGAACTCTGCTAATAAACCTGGATATAAGGGTAATCAGTGATGACCGAACAAAATGTCTCCTGCCTGGGGTGGGCTTGGCACTAGCAGGGGCAGAGGAGTTGAGAGCTTCAGGGATAGCCCTGGTGCATGGGGAGGTCTCCATAAAATGAGAAGGAATTCCGGATTGGATATAGGTCTCCCCAGATTTCGAGCCCAGACCTTGGCTTGTTGGACCCTCCTTACAGAATTCCAGAGGCAGCCTCAGCCAGGCCTCTCCAGGTTTGTGTGAGTGGGTTGCAGTTTCTAAAATGTAATTTAACTGTATCATCTCAAAAAACAAAAATTGCATTTTGGGGTGGGAACAGGAGTAGTGTGTCCACAGTCCTGCTTTTGGCCTTAGCCTGCACTTCCAGTATTGGCTGGGGGCTCTTGCTAAAGCAAGACGGTGATTCAGACCAAGATCCCTGCTGGAGCAGAGTGTGTCCCTGTACTGGTGATCACGAGGCCCAGGGCACCCTCCTTGGGGGCAGAGTCCATTCAGGGCCTCCTCGTATTCCTCCTCGCTGGAACACTGAGTGCCGTCACTGCCTCCTGCTATCACAACCGTGGGTGACCTCACCCCCCTCCTCAGCGGGTCTTGGGAGACATTCAAACCTGGCCGTTCCCGTACCAGGTGTCAGGAGAATGGGTGTGTTGGATCCGCCCTCCTCCTCCTCCCGTACAATCAATCACTAGGGCACCGGAAACAGGAAAATCTAATGATTTAGGAGCGGCTGTTTTGAAGGCAGCCCAACCTGGGTTTATCTTCTAGCTCTGCCCTCGCTATCCGGGAACAATTTAAAACTGTGAGTTTAATCATTGGAAAACAGAGAATGAGAATATTAACCTACCTTCCAGAAAGACAGAATGTGATCTTATGTATAAAGAAAGCAAAGTGCATAGTACCAAATACCCAAAGAAAGCTTTGTTGTGATTTATTTGCTCATCAGGGATCCAGACCACCGTGTGAATTTTCACGGACCCTTGTGGCTTCAATGCAATGCTCAGAGTCATCTCTCATCTTGGACCTTCAGAGCTTTCTTCCGTCAGCCACGGGGCATTTGGCATTCGTGCAGCTGGTCAAGGGCGGGGATGTGGGAATGGGACTTCTGCCATCCCAGTCCTGCTCCACCCCAGGCCATCCCTGTGGCCTGGCACAGATGAAATTCTTTGTTTCTCCCTTTCCTTAGTTCCTTATTTGTAAGATAAGGTTAGCAATAATACCACCTGTGTCATCTACAGAGTCACTGGGGGACTTACACGAGTTGGTTCAAGTAAGGAACTTCGGTCGATACCACATAAGGCTAGCACTATAAACTTAAACCAGAAAAAGATCCAGTAAGACCCTTGAGAGTGACATGGTCAGGTTTGCTCTTGTCCAGAACCTCTGGGGTGAGGCAGGTGTGAGGAGGGGCCTGGGCTTCCCAGGCTGATGCAGGTAAAAAGGCTCCACGACAGCTCCACACCTGCGGCATCTTGAGGCTGCTGCCTTTCCGCCAGCTCCCGTGCTAGGTAGTTGGCAAATGGCTCAGAGATTTGGATCAAGATATAGGGAGCCTTTATGTCTGTACTTTAAGTCCAAGAAGCTGGAAATATTGAGTATACCTTATGGAATGTCTTATGGTGACGCCATCAAGGAAGGTAAGAAAATAAAGACCCTAGGATCACCCACAGTGGGGACCCCCTGTGTCCCTGCGCTACTGTGGTTACTTCTGAAATGCAGTCTGCCTTGTCCCCTTAGCCTTTGTTTCACTGCTGCTAGCCTGCCCTGGGAAATCTCAGAGAAATACCAGTATCCGTCAGTCTAATCCTGTTTCAAATGTGACGGCTCTCCTTTTCGAATTTATCTCTTCTCTGTCCTCCTGCCATCCTTGTTTCCTTCCTCATTCTAGGTCTTTCTGCAAGCCCTTCCCTGCCTATGGAAAGATCTGTATGCTCTGCCCTCCTCTCCATGCCAAACAGGCCGCGCTCTGCCTTGGTGACTCACCCTGAGCTAGGTCTTCCCACTGGCACTCTTTTCCCCTTTCTGATCCTTCTCTTGATTTGGGCTTCTTAGCAGCAGTCGGTGGCATGTACCTCATGTGATCTGTAACTAATACAGGCTCTTGTGTTTAGGTCTAAGCATTGGCTTTTTCTTTCCAAGCTCACCAGGGGACTTTAATGGGCAGCCAAGGTGCGGAACAATAAAGGAGGACAGGTCTTCTCAAGCTATGTGCACACGAATCTCCTAGATCAGGTTAAAATTCACAGTCTGATTAAGTACATCTGGGCAAGGCCCAAGACTCTGCATTTCTGCCAAGCTCCCAGGAGATGCTGGTGCTGCTGGTCCCCGGGCCATCTTTCAAGTAGTGGGGATCTAGGCCTATCTTAGAGATGGTCAAATAGGGGCCCAGTGGGATGGAGTGCCTTGCTTGAAGAGACTGAGTGGTCAAAAGAAGATGTGGATGCATGCCCTTGGAGTTTAGTGTTCTTCCTAGGCCTTTTCATAAATAATGGTACTTTATTATTACATTATAATAATAGATATAAACCCTTAAGAACACAGTGGATGAAATGCGAGTTTTTCAACATCCTTCATTTTAGTGCCTTTCTCTTGCAAAGTGCTCAAACAGGACCCTTAAGTGCATATAACAGAATGTAATAATCTATTATTATAGGATCATTATATGTAGGTAGGAATAGAATATAATTTGGAACACACAGGTAATAAGAGAATTGTCTTAATTATGTGGTGTTGTTTCCATATTGTTGGTGTCCCTTATCATAGTTATTCATGTTTTTCATGACAATTTATGGTGGGGATGGACGTCGTGTCACGCGCCATGTCACATGTCTCACGAATATTATGCCGTGAACCCGTCGTGGCCATCCTGGGAGGTAGGGATTATTGTAACCTCCATTTTGTTGAGAAAAGTGAGGCTTACAGGGCAAAGTAACTTATTCTCTGTTAAGTGTTAGAGCTGGGGTTTCAGTTAAGGAGACTGACCACTCAGTCAGATTCTATTGTATTTAGTTTATTATTATTATTAGCTTATTTGTTTTAGGCCTGGGCATCCACGTGTGTTTTTTTTTTTTTTTGAAGATTTTATTTATTTATTTGACAGAGATCACAAGTAGGCAGAGAGGCAGGCAGAGAGAAAGGGGGAAGCAGGCTCCCTGCTGAGCAGAGCTGAAGCAGAGGCTTTAACCCACTGAGCCACCCAGGCCCTCTCCCCCGTCCTGCATGGTTTTTTAAAAAGCTCTCTAATGATTCTCGTGCACATCTCAGGACGAGACCTTCTGCCTGGAGCCCAAACCCCCCATCCCCTTTTGCACATGCGCAAACAGAGGCTTGGTTACCTGAGCCTACTCCTCCACCATAAGCTGAGCACCCTTGAGTCTCACCTCCGACATGTCCGGGGCCCTGACCTCCCCTCCCTGGAGCAGCACCTTGCCAGCAGCCTGGCTGTGTGCATGTGGGGAGTTTCTGTCATATGGGACAGCATGATGCCTTACAGAAAAAGACAAAGGGGGAAATTCTCTACACCTGCTAGTAGCCGCTCTATTCCCCATCTCCATATATATATACACACATATATGTGTGCATGTACCTGTATACACCACACACACACACACACACACACACATATATATACATACATACATAATACGTTTATTGATTGTAACCTACAGTGAAATAAACCTATAAAGACAAAGGCAGAAATTCTGAACACCTGGTGGTAGCCACTCTATTTCCGATCTCTCTGTATATACACTTACAGGGTAATTTAGCAATTGTAACCTCCTGTGAAATAAACCTATAAAACTCACAGCAAACAGTAAATGTAGGTTATACAAAATATCTGGAACACAGAGATCTTTAAAAACAGAACGCAGGTTGGTGGTTGCCCGGGGCCAGGGGTTGGAGGAACAGGGAGAAGCTGTTTGTTGGAACAAGATTTTACTTTGAGGCCACGGACATGTTTTGGGACTTCTTTGGGTGGTTGATTGTTTAATTCTGCAAAGGTACTACATGCCCCTGAATTGTTTGCTTTCATGGTTAATTTTATGTTCTATGAATTGTACTTTAATAAATTAGTTTTTTAAATGTAGACAAGACAGAAAGGGGGAAGAAAAAGGAAGAGCTCTTCTAACCACACAGGCAGGTGTAGGGCACAGAAAAGATGTTAGTGCACGACCCCGATTTCTCTGTAGGCACATACCCACAGACTCTGATTTGCTCTTTAAGTCGGGCAACACTACAGCACATTTCTCAGGGACTGGCTCCTTTCAATTTTTCTGTGCTTCCCTGAGAAAGAGAGGTGGCTTTCTCCTTTCTGCCTGCCCCTTTCCCACTGCATGCTTCCCTCACCAAAACTGCTGCTTTGCAGAGCTCTCTACTGGACAGTCCCCGAGCAGCTGGGGCTCCCAGAGGCGCCGTGGTCGGGCACCCCAAAGGGAGATGTTTACAGCTTTGCCTTCCTGATGATGGAGCTGATCCAACCCCCAGGACCACGGGCCTTTTGATGGCCTCGACAAGGTACCAGATGGTAAAGCTCAGAGTCTCTTTGTCAAGCTTTGGTCATGTGGGATAGCTTTCAAATGTTTGCTTTTTAATTCAATGTTTATTAATTTAGGATTTATCTCATTGTTTTTCTTTTTTAAAGTTTATGTTCTTTTCTAAATTAAAAATCTAGTTACAGTTTGCCTATAAAAATAATCCAGGAACTTGGGATTACACACTTTATTCTATGATAGCAGTCAGGGCGATCCTGTTGGAAAGTGACTTCGGTCACGTCACTTTGGTTCACAGTGTCCTCCCCGGGCTTCCTATTTAGGGAATGAAAGCTAAGCCCTAACAGTGGTCTGCAAGACCACTAAAGCCCTCTCACCCGACCTCTGGGGCCTTCTTTATTAGTGTCCTGTGGCTACCATAATAAGTTAACCACAAACCTGCTAGAATTCAGTGACAGTTTATTTACTTACAGTTCTAGAAGGCAGAAGTTCAAAATTAAGGTTCAGCAGGGCCGTGTTCTCCCTAGAAGCTTTAGGGAAGATTTATTCTTTGCCTTGTTTAGCATTTGGTGGCTGCCCAGGATTTCATGGGCTTGTGGCCAAATCACTCCAATCTCTGCCCTCACCTTAACATTGCTCCCTCTTCTGTAGACCTCTCTTCCTTCAGTATCTTCTAAAGACACTTGTCATTGAATTAGAGCTCACCTGGAAATCTGAAATGATCCCCTCAACCCAAGATGCTTAAGTTTATCTGCAAAGAACTTTTCTTTAAATAAGGTCACATTCATAGGTTCTGGGGACTATCACATGGGCAGACCTTGTTGGGTACCACCATTCAGCTCGGTATACCTTCCTAATTCCATCCCTCATGGTTTGCTCCTTTCAGTCATGCTGGTCACCTCTTTGTGCCTCCCTCATGCCAGACACATTCCTACCCCAGGGCCTTTGCACACACTGTCACTTCTGCTTGGGCATCTCTCGTCTCATATTTATATATAAAAATTGGTTTTATTCTTTCTTAAGGACTACACAATTTTTCATTTGAGGCTATGCCATGTGTTATTGATGGATGCACCTTCTGGTTGTTTTTATTTCTTGTTATTATAGCTGCTGCAGTGAGCATCCTTGTATCTTTGTGGACATAAAATTGAAGAGATAAATGTATATTAAGTGTATTTAATTTTTTGATAATTGCTGCCTATCTTTATAGGATTTATTCAAGCTTATTTTTTACTGAGTTTTTTTAAAAGATTTTATTTATTCATTTGACAGACAGAGATCACAAGTAGGCAGAGAGGCAGGCAGAGAGAGAGAGGAAGGGAAGCAGACTTCCTGCCGAGCAGAGAGCCCAATGTGGGGCTCGATCCGAGGATCCTGGGATCATGACCTGAGCTGAAGGCAGAGGCTTTAACCCACTGAGCCACCCAGGCGCCCCCTGAGTTGTTTCTTAACACACATCCTATCGTGGAATTAAGGGCAGAAGTGGTGGGAGATAAAGCAAAATTTGATCCAGATTGATTTAAAAAAAAAAAAAGAAAAAGCGTAGGTGGCGTAACCTCCAGCGCTGTTATTTTCCACTTTGACCGTGCACTAGAATTGCCCGAGGAACTTTAAAAACTGCTACTGCCTGGATTTTAGCCAAGGAGACTCTGATGTCCTATACCATGATCTGGGCATCAGGGTTTGTGGGTGATTCCCACGTGCAGCCCACACTGAGAGCCGCGATCTCAGAGCGAGCCCAGGGAGGTGTGCGTGTGTCAGTTTCTAAAGTTTCTCCTTTGATTTTTTTTTTTTTTAAATCCCTTTGCTTACAATTACTAACCCTTCCCCAGGGGTCAGCCTCAAGTCTCATCTCTAGATCATCATGCATTCCCTGGAGACCTTTTTTCAAGTTGGGAGCTTTTCTGAATATAAGTAGTTGCTTTAAAAGCAGATTCCTGGGGCACCTGTGTGGCTCAGTCAGTTAAGCGTCTGCCTTCAGCTCAGGTATGATCCCAGATCCTGGAATCGAGGCCCACATCGGGCTCTCTGCTCAGTGGAGAGTCTGCCTATCCCTTTCTCTCTGCCCCTCCCTGCCAGCTCAGTCTCTCTCAAATAAATAAATAAAATCTTTAAAAAATAAAGGTGGATTCCAGTTTCTAATCTATGGTCAGGTGAAGTAGAGGGGAGACTCATTCAAAGAGGTTCATCCCAAATCCAAGTGCAACTGACCTTGGAACCAAGCAGCTACATAGGTCTTCCCAGACGGAGCCCAGGAGGAGACCATCTACATTCGCCAAGCTCAGCTACCACGGGATTGCACCAACTTTGGTGGAGGTAAGGGGGGGGAGGGAACAGTGGAGGTGGGGAGACTGTATACAGTTGGTATGTTTGCCCTTCACTGTAGTCCTATGCCCACAGGGTTAAATAAGAGCTGGCCAGGGGCGCCTGGGTGGCTCAGTGGATTAAAGCCTCTGTCTTCGGCTCAGGTCATGATCCCAGGGTCCTGGCATCGAGCCCCACATCGGGCTCTCTGCTCAGCAGCGAGCCTGCTTTCTTCTCTCTCTCTGCCTGCCTCTCTGCCTACCTGTAATCTCTGTCTGTCAAATAAATAAAATCTTAAAAAAAAAAAAAAAATAAGAGCTGGCCATACGGGACTATGTATACACAGGCCTGCAACCAGGAAAAGTACAAGGTACACCTAATTTATGGACAAACACAATTCTTCCATTAACTTCTCGTATTTCCCTGCAAACAGTCCTGGTGCTGGGAACTGGATAGCTATCGATTCTCTGCGCACACTAGACCAGTGCTTTTCAAATTTTAGTAGGCATCGGGATTACCTGCAGGGCTTGTTAAAAAACAGACTCACCGGGTCCCACCCTCAGGGTCTCTGACTTAGTGGGTCCGGGATGAGGGCCAAGAATTTACAGGTTTTTTTTATTTTAAAAGATTTTATTTACTTATTTGACAGACAGAGATCACAAGTAAGCAGAGAGGCAGCAGAGAGAGAGGGGGAAGCAGGCTCCCTGCTGGGTAGAGAGCCCAATGCGGGGCTTGATCCCCACGGCCCTGGGATCATGACCTGAGCCGAAGGCAGAGGCTTTAACCCATTGAGCCACCCAGGCGCCCCCAAGAACTTACATTTTTATCATGTTCCCAGAGGATGTTGAAGACCCACAGTCTGAGAAGTCCCGGCCTAGTGTGACGCTGGACCAGCAGCGACAGCATCCCCTCGGGTACTTGTTAGAAATGCAGATTTTCAGGCCCAACCCCAGGCTTTTGGAATTGGAAATTGGGGTAGGCCCAGAAACTGTGTTTTACACACACACCGAAGAAGAACAGAATGGCCGCACATTACCAGCTCCGGAACATGTGTACTCCAAGCGGCAGAACCACAATTTGAATTTGAACCTGTGGGTCAAAGTTTTATGTCATTTTATTGATTCTTTCATGGCAGTTTTCAGAGCTGAATATAGAAAAGCAGAAGATGCAGCAATGATGATTCTCCAATCACCTCCTTGAAACCACTGTGGTCCCACATCTCAGGTGATACTTCACTTGGGACATAAAACACAATGACCCATAGTATATCCTTTGTTAAAATGTATTTTCTTTCAGATTATTTTGGTGCATTAAAATGCACTTAAACACGACTATGTACCTTGACAAAAACAAGATAGTATTTTATAAGGTTTTAGAACTTGTATTATTATTATGAAGTAAAGGCCACACTCTGTTCAGATTTCCTTGGGCTTTTTTGTTTATGTTTGTTTAAGAGGAGAAGGAAGGGCAGAGGGAGAAGGAGAGAGAGAATCTCAAGCAGGCTCTAATCCAGCACGGAGCCCAACACGGGGCTCGATCTCACAACCCTGAGATCATGACCTGAACCAAAATCAAGAGCCGATGCTTAACCGACTGAGCCACACAGGTGTTCCCCAATGTCCTTAGTCTTTAACCGAGTGTCTTCCCTACCCCAGCATCCCATCCAGGACACCACAGTGCATTTGGCCATCATGTCTACTCCGTGTTCCTCAGGACTATTTCTTGGAGGCTGTCCTTACTTTTCATGGCATTGTGCTTTTGAGGAGCACTGGCTGGGTATTCTGTATGATGTTTCCCATTGGGGTTTGTTGGATTATTTTTTTCCTCATGACTAGACTGGGCTTCTGCTTCTTGGGAGGAAGCCCACAGAGGTCAATTGTCATGTTCATCCTATCATATCAAGGGTACACAAATCCTGGTTCTTTTTACTGGAGAATGATACTGGAAACCAAGACCTAGATGCTGGGTGTGCTCATGGTTGTTGGGGTGCTATTGCCTCTAGACCCTCCCCGTGGCATGTGTGTACACTACCCTCCATGTACATACCTTTCCATATCCGTATCTACCTAGCTGTGTCTATATAAGCTAAACATGAGTTCATACTGACATTTCCAACATCATTGCCACATGGTTCATTTATTCTAGTCTCCCTATCACTTATCCAAACCTCCCTTTCCAACCATGAGACCCCGCTCCCACCATCTGCCATCCATTTATTTACTTATCCAATCCCAGAGTACATGTGTGGTGCTTTCAAAGTCCTTATTCTGTCCCCTCATGAGATGCAATCCTGCCAACTAGAATATAGGGATTGTGAACGGGTCCTTGTGTTTAGACTTAAGGGTCTCAAGTCATTCTTTCGTCATGGTCTGCATCTCTCCTGGGATTGTCCAATAGCCTAACAGATATTGTTAAGAATTTGTGTCCTTTGAGGTTTACTCTCTATGGTATAAAGTTCGATGGATTTTGGCAAATACACAGTAACATATATCCACTTCTACAGTATTATAGAACATAGTCTGATTACCCGAAACAAACTCCGTGCCTCACCTGTTCAACGCTTTCTCTTCCCCAAACTAGTGGCAGTCTTTCATCTGTCTCTATAATTTTCTGTCTCTATAATTTTGCCTTTTCTGGGATGTCATATAAACTGAACCCTACATCGTGTAGCCTTTTCAGACTATGTTTTTATACTTAGTAATATGCACTTAAGATTCGTTCATGTTGGGCACCTGGGTGGCTCAGTGGGTGAAATATCTGCCTTTGGATCATGTCTTGATCCCAGGGTCCTGGCATCAAGTCCCCCAAGGGGGGGTCCCTGCTCAGTGGGGAGTCTGCTTCTCCCTCTGCTCTCCGCACACTCGTGATATCTCTCTCATGCTCTCTCTCTCTCAAATAAAAAATAAATTAAATAAATAAAAAAGGTTCATTCATATTGTTACACCCATTGTATTTTTATACCAAAACATGTATACATTGTTCTCAAATTATTATTTCCTTTACAAAACTTGGATAAGTAGAGTGTTTAATAAATGTCAGTAGAAGTCAAGGCCGAAGTGAAAGAAAATAAGTTTACAAAGTTGGGCCTGGAGGCAGGACATGGTAACATCTATTACTTGCTAAAATAACTTTTATGTGACATTGTATATGGAATACAAATTGCGTAACATGCACCCCAAATTCTTATACACTCCTGAAGTCACATAGACCTATATATGCTTTACTTCAAGAAGAGTTCTATTAGAAAAAAAAAAACTTAATCTAAAAACGGAGTCATTAAAAGGTGCTTATATGTTTCACAGTAGGGTTCTGCATTTTCCAGGAGGTTCCGAAGTATTTCTCATAAAATATTCAGATTTCTCTGACATTCCTATCTCTCCAATTTATTTAAAACTCAATTTACAAATTGAAGAGCACATATGTGTAACGTGTCCTTAATGGCACACAGTTTTCAGTCATTTGCCATCTCCACCCCACATGACTTTCAGAAATCATCAGCTGAATCAAAGACCCCACGTCGGTTCCACTTTGACCTCCCCTGTTGGAGGAGAAGGGGAACGAGAAGACTGTGGTCACGGTGAGGGAGTATTGGGGTGATCTCCAGAGAAAAGGCCCACTTTCTCTTCCGTCAAGAAAATTTTACAAGAAGCCAGTTCCAAAGGGTGAGTGAGATACGGCACATTTTCTCTTAATCATTTAACCATTAGAATTTTGAAACTCTGTGGCTGTGATGGCTTCTGTGTGGCTCAGTCCATTCATTCATCCATTCCTCCACTCATTTATTCATTCATTCACTCATTCCTTCATTCATTCATCATCTACCCACTAGACGACTGCCACGTGCAAGACACTGTGTTACACGCTGGCTAAGTAGAGTGAAAAATTCTCCCTTTGTTTCACAAGTGATACAAAAATGTATCAGACGTCCGCACTTCCATTGTCCTCCTTTGTCCATTTCAGATACTACTAGTCAATCGAGGCACTCTTTCCCGGGGAGTTCTGACATGGCCCCAGAATGTTTTCCGAATCAACATTCCAAGGGTCATGACTCATCCGTTGGGGTCAGACAATGCGATAAAAAACTATTCACCGACTTTAGAGTAGGGATTAAATTATTCACGCTGCCCAAGCAACTTTGTCAATAGTAGCTTCCTTCACGTTAGGATGATAGTGTCTTCTTTTGGCACATTGAGCACCTGCGGGCACGGCCACGTTAGAAGCAGCTGGAGTTGATAGAAGGGCCCTGGGCTGGAAGTCTGGCACCTGCTCCTAACCTGGCCATTCTGCTGTGCATTCTTAACACAACAGCCCAGAATTCTGCATTTTCCACATCAAAATTGTTCTAAATGATACGTCTCAGGTCAATCATGACTTTTGCTCAGAAAATCTGCCCTCTTATGTTAAGGTAAGTCTACCTCCTATATGAGCCTCAGTCTTCTCATCTGAAAGATGGGGAATTTAAACAATTTTTCTGAAGACACTTCTAAACTGAAAGCCTATGGGATCTAGAAGTGCCCCTTACATCTTTTATCTGAAAAGAAAACAGCTGGTGTTGTTCAAAAAAAAGAACAACAACACAACAACAACAACCCCAAAACCTGTCCTGAAATCTACATTTTCAACTGACCATGATGACGATCTGGAGGATGTTGGGAAGTGGGGGAGGGCACCGTTTACTAAATGCTTGCTGAGTGCCAGATGCAGCTTTAGACACCACGTGACCATTATCTCCCTGGACCCTCAGAACAGCCCTGGGAAGTATGTGTTATTATCCTCATTTTCCAGATGAAGAAACTGAGGCTCAAGGAGATGAAGGGGGCAGGTCGAGGTCATAGAGCTGGTAGAAGGCAGCCTCTGTCCTGCCGTGTGGCCTCATTGCCATGGTCATTTCCTTTCTTTCCATGGGCAGCCCTGAAGTAGGGAACCTGAAAGGCAAGACATGTTTTCTTTTCTTGGGGTGTAAGGCTGGAAGTTGTGCTCCATTCTGGCCCTAAAGTTCTTGTAAAAAGATGTTCATGTGGGGGTTGTTTTAAAGCCACGTGAACATCCTAGACAGTGTGGTGAGCCAGCTGGAGGTGTGTGCCCAACACCTAGAGGCTGTGGTGGGAGAGAGGACCAACGAGCTGATGGCAGAGAAGAGGAAGGTGGATAGGCTTCTGTCCACAAGGCTGCCTAGGTATCCCAGCACGGGGTGGGGACGGAGCTTTGCAAAGGACCCAGGAAAAAAATAGCGTCACTATCTAAGAGGCTCCACATAGAGAGAATATTTCTTTTGCTCCTTTAATAAGAGGAAGTCAGGTTCTTCTGAAATGGGTGAAGCATTTTGCAGGCAATCTGGTACACCCAAATTGTAAAAGGGGATAGGGGCAAAGGCCCTTCAAAGGACTAGACAATGTCTTACGGAAAAGATGATGGCTGCAGCAACAGCAGGACGACCACTAGATGGCGCACTGCCCGCACGAGTTTGGTTAATTGCTGGCGCCCAAGTATTTTGGATTGTACTCCAAAACCTTTCTTTGCGCAATGCAATGTGCGCCCATGACTTCAGATTAAAAACTCGCTTCATTTTTGGCTGTAATCGCATCTGTACTCTCTCTAAACACTTGGCAGGAGCATCTGCTGTTAAAATTCCAGCACCCTTCCTGTGTGTCTTGACAAAGCAGAGTCTGGATTTGAAGGTGTTGATATAAGATTGGTGGACTAGGGCAAAAATATTGGTTTGTGGATTGGTGGCTGCTTCCTTTTCCTCCCGCATTTGCAGACTGACTCTTGACCATCAAACTCTATAGCCAACAGGGGAAGATGAGATGCCCTCCGGGAGAAAATCCTTATGGTAAAGGCATTCCTGTAACCTGCTCCAATTTATACCCACCAAGGAAAGTATCTCTTTGGAGAAAATGCAGGTGGAGAAATGGGAGTCAGAAGAATCCCTTTAGGTGATGGAATTTTTGTTCACCAAAAACCTAATCCACTGAAGCCAGAGGGTCTCTAAGCATGACTCTGCCGGGGTCTGTAGGAGACGAGATGAGTAAGAGAGTCTGTTCAAAGCCGGTCCCTATTCTCTGGTTTCAGCTTCGTTGGAGAACAGTGCACAGCTGGAAGGTCTGTGGAATAGGAACATTTTGAGTCCGTGACAATCTTTTTCTCTGACATTGCTGGATTCACAGATCTGAGTTCTCTCAGGTCCCCTTGCAAGTTTTGATGCTCCTTAATGACCTGCACAATTTATTTGATGACATCATTAAAACATATGATGTGTATGAGGTGAGACACTTGGCTCCTGGGCTGTGAGGGGACACGCTCTCCTTGTCGCTGACTCTGGGGCTGGAGTGAGGGTGGACGCCGCCCTCGCTGTCAGCCAGGGGAAGGCTCTATTTCAGGCTGGCAGTCTATCCTGGTGCATGGCAGAAACTCAATATTTTATTCCTGTTTGTTTTCTTGGGAAAGGGCTTAATTAATCACAGATGTATGCGCTTGTCAAGAATCACTAGTTGCTCCTTGTTTCCTTCCATTATTTTATCTCGTAGTAAACACATTTCTAAAGAGGCATTGACCTTCTACTGACTAATTCCTCCAGCTCGCTCCTGATGTTTTCTTCGTACTCAGAGAGGCTCACATTTACTGTCCTTTAAAGGTTGTCTTTGGACCCTATGTGAGTCTCACTTCCGTTCCTGTGATCCTAAGCAGTGTGGTTGAAGATGGGCCCCCAAGTGTATCTATCAGACTTGTATCTAAAATGAGAAACAATGGTCTGCCTCGTACCACTCAGGGATGTATGAATATGGTTGCCCAGAGTTTAAAAAAAAAAAAAAAGGTTGTTCAGGGGAGGATAGCAAAAATGAATAATTTGGATTCATTCAATGATGGATTCTTTGGGTGTTTTCTGAGTTTTCTGATGGGGCCGGATCCCGAGGGCAGGTGCCCAAGCTCATGCATGCCTGGGGCAACCACAGGTTTCCAGCTCTGACCTTGGTTGCAGGGCTCTGCCTGTGGCCCTGGGGCCAGGGAGATTTGGGGGACAGTGTGGTCAGGTCCACAAGGACATATCCTTAATGGTTATCCCCCACTGTTCCCCACAGATATGCCTCTGTTCCAAGGTGAAAGCAAAGATGGTGAGGATACTCACAAAGGGTAGGTCACACGTACCCCCAAATGGAAGCTATTTTGCTCAGAAGGGCATCCTCTGGAATTTCCTCTTGGTGTTATCTTCCCTGTTACATTTTGCATGAGTTAATACTAAATCAGAGTCAGTGTCTAAAGGGTGTATGTACCCATGATGGGGACAGGTAGCCTAGAAGCAATCAGACTTGTGTATGGGTTGATTTTGTAAAATTTGGGGGTGACCAGTAGACAGACGTGCTTTTCCTGCCTGGCTAAAGCCAGAAATTCCACCTTTACTACATCATCTTTGGATTCTGCTAAAATGCATGTGTATCTGGAAAGGGTTGTACCTTTCAAGTTTGCACTAGTCATTTATTCTCTACTGTGAATGCAGAATCTGAAAGGTAATTTTATTGGGATTTATCAGGGGAGAGAAGAGGACAAATCAGACAGATAAATGCATTTGTACATAAGTAGAAGCATATGTTGTGTCTAATGCATACCTAGGTATAAAGGTATCTAAGAGCCCTTGTATGGGGTGAAGCTCTCGTATGTACCTTCAGGTTGGGTAAGATGAAGTCCTCTTGATGGATGCATGCAATTCTTCAAGATTTACCCCATTTGTGCATTGCTGCCTGCTTAACTGGTTTTGAACTTGAATAGAGGAAATACAGTCCCCACTGCTCTCAAAGTTCAGAGGAGGAAGCAGTGAATGTGTGCATGAGGGCTTGGGGAAGGAAGGCTTTCTGGAAGAAGCAGGACAAAAGCAGAAACTCCTGGAAATGCTGGGACATGGAAGGAGTGGAAGTCAGGGGGTGTGGCTCTTCAAAGTGGGGGGGCCTCAGAGCAATGCCACTTTGTTGCTTTATTTTCAGGTGGAAATCACTGGAGATGCGTACATGGTGGCCTGCGGACTTCCCACTCGCGATGGAATCCATCACGTGCATGAGATTGCCACGATGTCCTTGCACTTCCTCAGCACCATCGTCTACTTTGCAACTGGGCACGTGCTGAGGAGCAGCTCAGGCTCTGGACTGGCATCCACACAGTAGACTTGGCCTTAGGACCCATGGATAGCAGCAGGTGGTTCTGGATTCAAGTCCTAGGTCCGAGGTTTTTAGGACCCTGAAGTTGAATGGTAACATCTTAAAGGGAAACAAAATGTTGAATTGTCTCTGTAAATGTGTTTCCAGCTAGCCAGATTACTTGGGAACAGAGAAGACACGCAGAGACTCCAAGGTGTTGAACCAAAAGTTAGGAGGAGACCAAGAAGCAGGACAGTTAAATGGGGCTGTTATTTCCTGTGACTCTTTGATCTGGTCTGTTTTGGGTCAAACTCATGGGCACGTGACCTGTGCGGAAGCAACCATCACTTGGTTTAATGCTCTTCTTAGTTTAAGTATTAATGTATTTTTTTAAAAAATTATTAATATAATTATCACTATAATATTTTACAATATTAATAATAATTATGAATTTTCTTAATTTCTTAATAGGTTTGGAATGAAGAGTTCCTTATTTTCATTTTAGACCAGGCCCTGTAAGCTATGCAGCTAGACCTGCTCCTACCTGTCCTCCGAGGCTTGACTAAAATAAAACCTGGCCCATAATCAGAATTAATTACTCCCACATTTGTGCCACAATTGCTTTGCTCACATCTCTAGTGCACGAATAACATCATCATTAATTTCTGTCTTAGCTTGGTTGTTATAACAAAATACTGTAGACTGGGTGGCTTAAACAACAGACGTTTATTTTCTCACAGTTCCGGAGGCAGGAAAGTCTGAGATCAGGGTTTCATTGTGGTCGGTTCCCATGAGAACCCTCTTCCTATCTCACCAAAGGCTGGCTGCCTTCTTTCCGTCACCTAGCGAAGAAAGAGACTTCTGGTGTCTTCTCTTGGTATATGGGCACTAATCCCATCGTGAGGGCCCTATCCCCAGGACCTCATCTAAACCTAAGTATCTTCCAAAGGCCCTGCTTCCTAATACTGTCATCTTGAGAGTTCGGGCTTCTGCAAGTGAATGAGTGGGACTTACCATCGTTTAGCTTATCGTTATTGATTATGTTGTTTTCCACTGAAGCCAAGGATTCTGTCGGTTGCCTCTTTGTAAACGCGAAGAAGTGCTGCCAATCTCTGCCTGAAGAGGGCGCTTCAATATTTGTTGAATTGCATTCACGGACTTCGTGTGCTAGCGCGCAGGCCGGCCCTTGGGAAATGCAGATGGCCTGTGCCCTTCTGCTCTCCTTCTTGCAGGTCCTGTGGGGCCGGTGTGGCGGGAATCCCCATGCCCAGGTATCATCTGTTCCGAGACACCGTGAACAGGGCTTCCAGAATGGAAAGCAGCGATCTACGTGGGTATCATTTACCGTACTTTGCATACACAATTGTCACTGCCCCCTCGCCCTCGGGCGTTTCACCGCAGGGTGTTTTAGCAGAGCCATTTTCATTTTATCTACTGTTTTCCGTTTGGAGGATAAGATCATTCTCCACTTCAGACAACATTGATCACAAAATTTGTAGACAGGGTTTTGCCCAGTGCCTTCTGTGGAAATACACAACGACTTCTTCTTTTTAGGATTTTCAATTCTAAACAGTCAGGTACACCAGTCAGGAAAAGCAGGAGTCAGCAAGCTTTTTCTGATCAGGGCCAGACAGTAAATATTTTAGGCTTCATGAGCCATAGTCTCTATTACTTAACTACTGTTTTAGTGTGAAAGCAGCCATTTATAATATGTGAGTGATAAGTATGGACATGTTCCAATAAAACTTTATTTGTGAGCACCAGCGGTGGGCTGGATTTGGCTGGCGGGTGGTAATTTGCCTATCCCCAATGCAGAGTACAGTTTTGGTGATGCAGAATTAATCTATGGGCAGGAACTTCAGGGGATATCATATTCTAGTGCTTTATAGTAATTTTATTGCATTAATTGTTGCTAGACTATATATGCTATTTATTGACTGAGATGTTTATCAGCTAGAAAAAAATACGTAGGGGATTTAAGTTTCAAAATGTTTAGGTTGACATCCTTTAGAATTTCTATATTTTCCACAATATATAAAAACATACAAAAATATATTTTTTTTCTCTTGGGGCGCCTGGGTGGCTCAGTGGGTTATAGCCTCTACCTTCAGCTAGGTCATGATCCCAGGATCCTGGGATCAAGCCCCACATAGGGCTCTCTGTTCAGCAGGGAGCCTCCTTCCCCCTCTCTCTCTGCCTGCCTCTCTGCCTGCTTGTGATCTCTGTCTGTCAAGTAAATAAACAAAAAATCTTTAAAAAAAAGAAAAAAATATTTTTCCTCCTGATTACTTCATTGTTTGAGTTAATCGGCCAAGTCTCAAACATGGATTGAAACCTCTCTTTAAACTTATGAATCAAGATTTTTAAGGGTAAGTCTTGAAAATGGGACTGCTGATGGAGGTTCCAAGCCTGATTCTGGAGGCAATGCTGGTTGTGACCCACATTTTCAGTGATATGTCCCAGCTCTGGAAGCCCAAGGAGCCCAGAGGACCTCCATCCATAGGGAGTACCAGCTTGCATACAGAGTTAGTTCTGTCTACTGTTTCTAAACTGAACATATTAAAGTTTGAGCATTATCGGTAGCGTTTGAAGAATATCTGGATGGTTAGGGGGTCTCAGAGAGGTTGTCTGTGGTTAACTTTAATGAGAGGTGCTGGTAGCTCAAGAGTTTGAGCAGCGGAAGCTTCCCTCTCCACAGCAGCCCTGCGCACTGGCCCCCAAGTCACAACCAAGTCAGTAACTAAGCAAGAACTGGTTTATGGCGGATCCCACCTTGTGGGTACCTCTTTTCTCCTAGCTGTAAATGGTCTCCTGGCTTCTACTTAAACACCCCAGTCTATCTTTCACAAGGCAACAGCAAGCACAAGGCCAGTAATTATAATGCCCATATTTCCTCTACGGAGTACCTTCTCCTGGGTCTAAAGTGCCAGGGAGAGGAGACAGAGGCCCATTGGCTTGGGGGCATGGGGACCTCATCTCAATTCATCTAAATTTCTTTTCCTTTCCTCTCTGCCTTCTTCTCCATCTAGCCTGTCTGAAACACACCGTGATGCATTCTCATCTTTCTGATAGCCATTGGCCTTTGGTGGTGCGGGGGAATGGATGTTCTCAAGAACATCTTGGAGATGGTCACGGAGGAAGTGGTGAGTGGTTACTATGATGTTAGGTGTTTGGGTGGGTATGGGGATTCATGGAAAGAAGTGAAAGAGAAGGGAATGGCATCAACTCCCCAGTGTGCTGAGCCTGGCCCTCAAGAACTATATCTCATCAACAGACTTCAGGTGAGAGAAAGATTTTTCTAGAAGCCATCAGTATAGACCTAGCTTTGAATTTTACTGGCTGTCTGATTTTGGGGCCTGTTTCTTTTCACTAGTAAAATGGGAATGGTGATAATATTACCTTCGAAGGGTAGATGTGGGGATTAAATGTGAACATGTATATGAGGTGCTTCACCGGGTGCCCTACTGATCCAAAGAGCTCATAGATTTTATTATTATTTTTGAAAGATTACCTTTTAGTGAAATTCAGCCTTGATGGGCTCTCACCTGCGAGGCCAAGGCTAACTAGTCTTTGAAGCTTATCAGCAAAGCCCAAGGAAATCAACATTTCATCTGTAATGAGGCCTTTCCTTCCCTGAGGCTTCTCCTGCTTACTTGCGCCTGGCTAAGAACAACATTTTCAGTAAACAAGCAAGGGAGACCGAGTTGTCTGTTCAGAGGGCACACTCCCTTCAGGGGCAGCCTTTCCTCCTCTGTGACTTTCCTTTGCCTCCCATAGGGCAAAGGAAAACCAACAACCTTCTGGTTGAATCACTCTTCCAATCCCTGAATTTACTGAGGAAAAAGCTAAAGTCCTGGAGAGCTTCTGAGGTGTTTTCTTTAAAGGTGCTTGTGGGGTCCCAGGATAATCTGAGGACTGTTGGGTTAGACACATTAAATACGCCATTTGGGGGATGTAGATCTGGGGTACTGAGTTAATCTGCCAGTAGGGAGAGCTATCTAGCAGGCCTCCTCTTCCTGCCCCAGAGCTCTGTGGAGTTGGGATGAGCAAATAGGGTGAACTCATTTTTGGGGGACCAGGGCTAGGCTGTTGCTCCCAGATCTGCCAGTGAACTTGCCCTAGCTGCCAGATATTTTCGGCCCATTAGCTTGTGAATTTGCGGTGAATCCAATTTCATTCTGGGAGAGAGAAAAGCTGGAGAACAAAAGCTGGGGCTGCTGGGCAGCCCCCGGTCTGCTTTACCCAGGTACTGCTCCCTAACCTTTAGTTATCAGAAGGCATCTCAGGAATGTTTTCCGGGGATAAAGCGCTATGGAAGGTGTGAGCAGTCCGGGCCGTCCAACAGGATCAGGCCGTTCCTGATCAGGTAGACTGGTGGGGGCAGCCCGTCTCTGCAAGGCTGGGTCCTGAGCTCTGACTTCCTGTGAGCGCTGCAGTTTCCAAACGGAAATGTCCCACTCTCGATTTGTTGCTTAATTTCTTTCCTATCCAAAGCAGAGGAACAAAGATAGGCTTTGCTTTCAATCAAGTTTAAGTGGAATATTTCATTGATATATGAAGTGCTTCATTTTTTCCAACCTCCAGCAGATGAAGAGGAACCCATCCATTCTGCTATGAACATCTTCCCCTTCACACAGAGAATAGGGTGCCGCCATGTCTGTCAGGGGTTCTTGTAGCAGACTGACTAAACCACTAATGCACTTTGCACTATTTCTTTTTTTTTTTTAATCCCTTGCAACTCCTTACATCCCGATTATCTTCCCGATTATCTTCCTCGTGGTGGCTCCTGAATATGGGAGAGCAGCTTGGACGATGTATGGTGTTTGAGACCCTTTCTGGTGAATTTCCCAAGACTGAAGGAGTGAAAACCAATGAGATCAGGGATGTTTTCTTTTTTTTTTTTTTTACTTGACCTGTGACCTGCCTTTGTAGAAATATTTTTGAACTCTGTAGAGGAAAATAATTTTGGTGAGTTGAGAGCCTTTAATATCAAATCTTATGAAAGGTTTGGTAGAATTCTTGCCTTTCTTCAGGAAGAGGGCCACTAAATAGGGGGCTGAGGGGTGTGCTTTACAGACAGCCCCGTCTCCGCGGAGCTACTGTGTGTTTCCACTGGCAGCAGTTTTGTTCTGCCCAGAGGTTGCCCAACTGAACTCAAGGACTTTCACAGACTCCATTTTCTATTGACATGATTCCATTTTTATTGTAGTAGTTCTCTGCTCCCCCCCATAGGCCTTTAGCATCAAGGCTTGGCAGCGTTAGTCAAAAGAAGGCATTTACCTGAGAGGGACAGGGGAGCTTCTGCTGCCACCTCAGCATGGAGACAATGGGACAACACTTAACTTCTTATACTTCAGAACTTCTTCCCTTGTTTGGGAGTAGAGTGCCTGGATTCCAAACACTTTGTTCTCCCATGGAAGGGAACAGAACAACCTCTGCCCTGAGGCCTTTCAGAGAGATAGACCATACCCTATCCATCCACCTAACCCCCCGTCCATCCCTCCATCCATCCATATGACAGTTCATTAATTCAAAGAGTAATTACTGAGCACTTACGCTGAGCCAGGTACCACACCAGGGAAATGAGAATATGAAACGTTCCTTGTTGGTTAGTTCTCAGATCAGTTGAAGAGAAGTAGCAAACCAATAGTACCGCCATATGTTAAGGGCTTATAGAGGTGTACACAAAAGTATGGAGGTAACAAAGCAGCCCAACGTTGTTGCATCTAAAAGGCATTAGACAATGGTACGCGGATGTAGGGACGGGGTGGGATATAGTGATTGCCTATTATCATCCCATCTGTGTATCAGTATGGAGTGTGTGTTTGTTCCCTTTCAGCTCTAGCTCACATGCTTATAGAAGTTAGATAATAAAGACTTTGTTACTTCTGCCTTCTTCATTGGACATAAAAAACAGTTGGCATCAATACACACATAAACACATAAAACATACCCACATGTGTGCATACACGTCCATTCACATGTGTACATATATACACGTATATGTATCTACATGCATATACACACAGAGAAATCTCTGTATCTAAATACATATCTATTGATTGATAGATCAATAGGTAGAGTCTTAGATGGGTATTTATGCTCAGGATCCATGCATGTCTGTATATATATTTTTCTTTACATTACTCAAGTTTTAAGAGAGGGAGTCTTTAAGGATCATAAGCAGGAATCTGATAAGATTAACTTCCTAAAACCTATGTCTGGTGTTTTTTTCTATGTCAGCCAAGGATACCTAAGGGACTTATCTACTCTTTCCTTGTTCTCCAAACATGTTTTATGTGTAAGACTCGTGAGAAATGATAACAGAGATTATTTTGAGTGTTTTCTCTTAATTCCTTGATAGAGAAATTAGAAGATGTGAAGGGGCTTTAGCTCACCTGAGGTTGAAACACATTTGATTGCTGGTGGCTGGTGTTAGGGTGTTAGAGATGGGGAGATCATACGGATGGCATTGTCTCCTTGTGTCAAAAAGTGAATGCAGCAAGTCTTGGAAAGTAAATGTCAGGTAGAACGATGGAAGGTCTGTGGTATGTGTATGAGTTGAAGAAGTTCTAGCCGTAGGAACCCGTGGGAGGGTAGAGGAATTGGCTATTAATACGATAGAGTAGCACCGTAAGCTGTAATCACAGGTTATCTATTTTAAGGTATTTTATTTATCCTAAAGCACCAATTGAAGATACAAGAGCATTAAACAATATGATAAAATAAAGCAAAACTAATACAACATTGTTTTACTCTGATGGCCAAAGATTTGATCATGGCTCTAAGTAGGCTATTTAAGAGTTTTTGACTAGAACCAATAAAATGTCTTCTGTCCTTCCTTGTTATAAAAATTCTGAATTTATAAAAAGAAGAAATCCCAAACCGGCTGAAGCTCCAGCTTTGGGAACAGTTTAGACGCCGCTGAGTCATTTGAATCTAGTCTGTTGCTAAACAAACGTGTACTCCATGTTTCCAGAAATTTGGAACTAGCTGGATTCCTGAGTTCCTCAGCACAGTTCTAAAAGACCCAGCCAACTACACATCTCAAAACCTCTCAAATACATTAGCCACAGAGAGACACACTGATGGGTTTTCAAAGTAAAAGCCCACTCATTAAGTCTGTACAGGACTAAGAAAAGAAGTGAGAGCTCGGGCTTTTCCTGTCCCATTCTAGCTTCTGGTGTTGACAGTGTATTCTTGGGACTTGCCCAGGGGTCTATGAGGGTTGGCTCTTCAGTTTGTTGTTGTTGTTGTTGTTGACCCTGTAAATCATTAACATCCATGCATTCTTAATCCCTGGGCTGGGGCTGGCCTCAGGGTGTGGTGCCCTGTGATGCCACTGGCCATTTTTGCAGTTGTGTTTCTGATTTTTTTGGTAGGTTCCATTCTAAGTCGTAAGTCATAAGTCAAGGAGACAAAAACAGATAGATACACGCTTGACTGTTCAAGAAAGACTAAATGAGGTCAGACCATTCCGCACAGATGAAGATTTCTTAGATCAAATAGAAAAAAACAAATTGCGAGAGCATTGCGCATCACAAGATGTAGAGTAGGATTGGGTTGACAAATTTCAGAGGACCTGTCACAGATGTCACTCCAGCGTCCTGTGCCAGCAGTGGTTTCATTTAGGCAATGCCACATCATGATGTCAAATTTCTGCTAATGTGGGTTTTATTCTTCTTAGTCCTATTTAATCGTTCATTTTCTTTTGATTTTTGAAATCTCTATCAGCTCTAAAAACAAGTTAATATCTATATAATGTTTATACTTATTTAAGAAACACTATACTAAAAACAAATTGGGTTAGCCCTGGTGGCCTCTCAAGAGTTGTTTTCCTTTCTAACACTCAGATTTGAGTATTATATTCCAGTCTGATTCCTGCATTATCATTTGAAAGATCGAAACCCCTGCCTGGTGGCTCAGCCCTGGTTCTTAAATAAGCATCGCAGGGCATCAGTGACAAAGGCCCCCCTTGGCAAAGTTGGCTATTCCTGTTCATTCTGTACTTAGCACTGACTTTGCGGTTATGCCCTACATTCTCCTCAATGCTCAGCTGCACTTGGTTGGGTGTGCTAGACTTTTAAAATTAGAATCGCTTTCAAAGGAGTCCTCTGCAGCCCTGCCTTGAGCTTGGGGGGAAAGAGACTTCTCCACCAGCCGCAGGAGAGGAACTGCAGGATCTCGGAGCCACAGGAAGTCCCAGGAGGAAGTGAGGCACCAAAGGCAATCACTGAAATTCACAAAAATCACTGGAACACGTTATTGGCAAAGCACTATTCTCTGCTTCCCAACAGTATGCTCTTCTGTTGGTTCTTGCTGGCAGCACGGTAAAAGTTTGTCAGGGACACAGGAGGTGATTTTGGGTGGAGGAGATGCTGCTGGCTGCCTGGTGATTTCCTACAACACGATGCAAATCCCCAGCATGACGATGAGGTGATAGAGGACATCTGTGAATCAGACAGGAGAGCAGACAGAAACACTTGACGTGGAGCAAGGACAAGGCAACAAAGGGTTAACTGGACAAAAGAGTCAACCGGAAGCATTAAGAGGGTTTTCATAAAACTGCACATTTTATATAAAATCCATTTATCTTTTGGGGTTTCTGCCCCTCGGTTTTGTCAGTTCCTTGCCCTCTTCCTCGTCTAAATATGGGCAACACCGTGATGGCACGTTTTACCTTAGGGCTTTCACTATGGGACTTCTTTAGAAATGAACATCTGGGATTAGAGTCTTAAAAAGTTGATTTACGTGATTTCCTGTAACTGTGAGAGCAAAGTCTATATCTCTGAGTTTATTAATAAATAGAACTGTCTCCCCCATCTCCTCCCCTAGTTTGTTCTCCTCATCATTTGGTAAGGTCTTGGGTCTTAGCTGAAATGTTTCTTCTTGTGAGAGGCTTCCCTGGCCACTATCTAAATCATTTCTCTACCCCCACTCCAACACGTCTCACCACAGGGAAGGGCAGAGGCCTTGACTATCTCCCTCTGTAGGAGCTCCAGTGCCTAGAAGAGTAATGACGGCTGTTCTTACTGATATTTGCTGTATGCAGGGCATTCTTTGGTGCCCTTGGTTGTAACATTTAATCCATAGAGCAGGCATGTATGATAGGAGCCATTATTCGCCCAATTTCTTAGAGGAGACTGGGGAGTGGAAGGGTGAGTTCATTGCCCAAGGTCATTTAGTGAATGAGGGGCAGAGTCATAGCAAGGACTCCGAGATATTTGTTGAAAAAAATATATCACTGAAAATCACATTCTCTTAATGCAGGAACCCAAGCAAAGCCCCCTGGTGATGTTTTTTGCTGAGAGGTGGGACCCAATTCTGCTTCGTCCAATCTGTCTCCAGATGCACCCTCCCTGCAGAGCTCAGGGGCTGGCTGGAGAGACATCAGTCTACCTCTACCCCCTTCTGTCCCACTCAGGTGTGCTTTAAAGAGCAGCTTTCAATTCCTCAAGGTTTTGCTGGGGCCAAAGCTAAGCTTCTTTTAAAACACACATGTACCTTTTAAAGGCATTGCCCCATGACCCTTCCCGGAGGTGCCTCTTTTCCTTACCTGAGAAGCTATAGAGACGGAAGGATCCCCTGCCTGTAAAGAGTAAAGAGAGAGAAAGCTGAAGGTTTAAGGAAAGATCAAGGAAGGAGCCTCAGGTCTGTGTTTCCAAAATACAGACCTGACCACGTGCTCTCCCAATTAAACCAATAGCCCCCCATTGACTTTAAGACAAAGTTTATAGCAGGGTTCACCAAAGCTTCTTTGAAAGAAGAAGAAAACCATTTTCTCCTTGGTTTTCTAAGGCAGGGGTTTGTAAACTTTCTGGAAGGGGCCAGATAATAAGTATTTCCGCTGTGGGCCCTATGGCCCCTATTGGAACTACTTGACGCTGTCTCCATAGGGTGAAAACATCTGGAGACAGCACCGTGTATGAACACGCGTGGCTGTGTTCCAATAAAACTTTATAGAAAACTGAAATTTGATTTCATATCATTTTTTTGATATACCATAAAATATGAACTATTATTCTTTTGATTTTTTTTTCAACCACATAAGAAGGTAAAAATTGTTCTTAGTTAGTAAAAATTGTGTAGCTACTAAAGGCCCCAGCCTTCTTTCCACAGGCCCTGCCCACCCTTCAGGTCATACCTCTCTGGTCACACTGCAGGATTACTGACGGGAGTCTTCCCTAGGCCCTGGATTAGGGTGAATCCCCTTGCCGTGAACTCCCGTAGCGCCCTACGTCCTGCACCCCCACTGATCGTCCCCTCCCTTGCCCTTGGCATTCAGCAGCTCTCTCCTTGCGAGGTGATGAGTTCTTGAAGACAAGGGCCATGTGGTCTCCTTTAATTCTGAAGCCCAGGGTCCAGCCCAGCCCAGGGCCAGCACTGGATGCTCTATGGAGTTTTGTTGACTTGCACTGGACATTCCCAGTACATTTTGTTGTCCGCTATTACAGTTGGCTGCCCGCTCTGCCGGGAAGCTCAGCACTTCCTAATTCCTTGGGGGCACTGGAATTTAGGCTGCAGACAGAGAGTTTCAGGGTAGTGAACAAACCTCAACTTCTTGGTTTGGCCTGAGCTATGGCTTCCCCCTCGCCCGCCCCCTCCTCATCAGGTGGGAAACCTTGAGTCGCAGGTGAAGGTAGTGTCGACAAGCACAACTGGTTTGGCAATTCAGTGAAAATGCTCCGACCCGCTGTGCCTGTAAACGCAGCCCCACAGGAACTCAGGCTTTCGGAAAACAGAGAAGCTTACTACGGAGGGAGAGCTCCACCACCAGGACGCCCCCTGTCTGGTCCCGGAGGAGCCGCTTCCTCTTGTCACAGGTCTGAAGAACCCCCGCCGTGGGGGAGGGGCGGGGATGGGGGGAAGAGTGGGGGAGGGGGCATGAGAAATGCACACAGGAGAGAAAAGAGAGAAAGGCGAGAGATTAAAAAAAGAAGTCGCACACTTGATAGAGTCAAAATTCCCCAGTCAACAGATCTTGGTTACCTTACTTGTCTTTCTATTTATTTGTGCATTATCCAGAGCTCTGGCTTGATTCCCTCTCTAACTTGGGAGAAGGACAAAGCTTTACTCTAGGAACTCTTTAAACTGGAAGAAATCCTGGGGGCGGGGTGGGGTGGGGTGAGGTGGGGAGATGTTGGATGTGGGAGGGATTGGCCCGGTTTCTTCTGATAAGAAGTGAGGCTTTTGCCTGCCCTTAGTCTCCTGACACTTGCGAAGTGTGCTCTGGCTCATTTTCTTTTCTCTTTAAAATGTAGGGCCGCTAATTATCCCTTCATCACCTGTAAGATATCTGTGTGCTCCCTCCCCCTTTTTTCGTGCTTCTGTGTGACCATTTTCTGGCTAAAACAAATGAGTAGAGAGATTATAATCTTTATCTTTTTTGGGGGTTGGTTACCACAGGCTACGTGAGCAGGTGTCCTCTTGAGAAACACCGCGTTCCTGCTCTCTGGGGTCTCTAACCCGGACAGATGGGAGCAGGCGGCCATTCGTGATTTATCACTGTTCCGTGAAGGCAGTGGTTCTCAAGCCCGAGCGTGCCTCAGAATCACCTGGAGGGGCTGTTACAGCACAGATTTCTGGGCCCACCCAGCATTTCTGAATCAGGCTGTCTGGGGGGCCTGAGAATTTGCGTCCCTAACAATTTTCCAGGTGATGCTGAAGCTGTTGGGGACCACGCTGTGGCACCACTGTCCTAAGGACCGGGTTCACGCCTGGCTGTCGTGGAAACCTGTCTCCCACCTGGGATTCGCTCTGCATGTCCATGGATGGATTCTGTAGCAGCTTCTCGGTGTGGGGGGTGCAGAGGGGAAACTGGCCCCTGGCCTGGGCTGCACTGAACTTGGCTGTGAACCTGGGGCCCTGCTGCCAAGCGCTTCCTCTCACAAAGTCAGTTCACAGCAGTAACGGGTGTTGGGAATTTCTGTGGCATCTCTCTGGCTCGTTTCAAGTCATAGGGATGGACCCTTAAGCTGGCCAGGCAAGAGCTAAAAGTATGCAGCTTTTGACTCCATCCAGTACCTATTGCTACTACCGACATTTTGAATTTTCCTTGTGCTTTTAACGTTTTCAAAGCATTTCCATGCCTGACCTGTTACTATACTCATTTTACCTAATACGGTTCTCTGAAAAGAGAAGGACCACGGTGACTTATCACATCACCACTGTCTTTAGAGATGAGGAAACCAGGCTCCAGAAAGTAAGAGACATGTGCCAGACCCTGTAGCTTGTTGGTGGCAGGACGAACAGAGCCCGAATGTCTGCCCCTACACCCAGTGACCTTTCTTCCAGAATGCCCTCAGCGCACATGTCCACTGGTCTGGTTACGATTCCAAGCTAAAAATACATCTTCTCAAATACCACCCCTCACCCCCACCTCAGGTCACATTCTCATTCTGGAGAGAGGAGGCTCACCACTGGGCAGGAAAGCTTCTCGCTGTCACAGATGAATGTCTCACAGTGTAACCAAACCTTGGAGAGTTTGGGGATGTTCTGGAACCGGAAAGCGTTGAACTGGAAGGTGGCCCTGTGATCTTTCCCATTCTCGTGTACGAGGACAGTTTCATCCGTGGGGCAGCTGGAGCAGATGGGGCAGGGAGGAGGGAGAATTACTTCGTGAACTCTAGCAAAATCTGAGGTAGATTGGCAGACAATAGCAACACAGTCCTGGGCTTCTATACAGCACGTTATCCTTACAAAGCACGTTGACTGGCAGCACCTTGCGTATCTTCAGGATATGGGGTCAAGTTGAGGACCTGTGGGGTGGTGTGCTGGTTCTCATTGTATAGACAGGGGGCAGTGGGGTGGAAGGGGGGAGACTTAGGAGAAGCGGCACACCCCGTCAATCACCACACCTCGATCTCAAAGAAGGGAAATTCCTGAGAGACGAAGTCATCTGAAGGACTGGGACAGGGACTGACTCCCAGTACAAGTACAAGATAAAGACAGCACTTCCCAGAGCGCTGCCATAGCCACCTGAGCCAAGTCATACCTTCCGCCCTTCTCTGTGTATATTGTGAGGGCTTGCCGCTGGGAACTTTGAATTTACGTTGTGCTATTTAAATTCTATATTGTATAGTTATCTTTGTAAAAATTTGGTCATGTTTTTAATATAGGCACAGAAAAAAAAAAAAAAGACCAGAGGGATACCATCTAAATGTTAATACTGGCTACTACGGAGTGGTGGAATTATGGACGGTTTCTGCTTTCTTCTTTTATCTTTATATATTTTCCGAATTCTCTATGAGAATGTAACATTTGGAAAATCCCAAAATCCCAAAGGTAATAATTTAGGATGAAAATAATGTTTTTCATTTACCAAACACACGCTCATTCCCTACCGAGGTGGCAGACATTCAGCGAGGTGTTGGGAGCAGACACGAATGTACAACAAGGCCCACGTGCACTTTGGGGAGTATTGTCTGCAGGTGGCAAGGATCGGCAGATTCTGTCCTTTGTGGAAGAAAGTCTATGGGTCCAAAAGCTTAAGACCAGGGGACAGCACCACAGAGGACCCCAAAATTAATTCTCCTCCGAGAGTGTCTCTCTGACTCCATTGTCAATCCAACCCAGTATACACACACCAGAGAGCCACCCCCGCTATCTGAGAGCCCTTGAGATGTGCCCTCCTCCACACATCCATCAGAACCAGACATCAGGGGGCAAATTAGAGGTAGGACTGAAGGAACGCCAACTCCATGAGTTAGTGACTAAAACGAGAAGTGAACGGTATACCTTATTCTGGACCAAAGGTCAGAAGCCTGGCCATGGTTGTGGTGACCTCTGAGCAATGACAGAGCTGGAGGCATTTTCCGAGTTGTGAAACAAGACCTTGGAGGCTCATTTGGTGAATAAACCTGAGAGCCTTGCATGAACTCAGGACCCGAGTCCTTAAAATAGCTCCTTGCAGCTGGAGTGTCCAAGGCATGGTGTCAGCCAAGGGAAAACAATGTAAACAGAGCTTTGTTGGGGGCGGGAGGAAGCAAGTCCTGGGTGGGCTTATTAGATGTCTTGGCTCTGCTGCCTCTTGGCACTGGCTGTGGCACTTGCCCCTCTGTGACAGACAACTTGGGATGGTGGAATACCCAAGGGAGACTCTTACAACATCATCACAGGAGCCTTCTTCCCGACAGAAGATCAAAATTCCTAATAATACATCTCTTCTAACCCCTCTGTATGATCTGGGAAACTGGATTTTCCTCCAAAAGGGTCCAGTGTGAACCCAAAGCATCTGGGAGATTAAGGGAGTGGACTTTCTCATTCCTCTCTTTTCACTGGTTTTTGTGCAAGTATCTCCAACCTCAAGGGGCCATTTTAGCTAGGCAGAATATGAAACTAGATGAGGACTTCTTTAATTTGGCTCTGCTTCAACATAGGTTCTCAGGGTTTGCCCAGGAACCCTTTGATGGGGTAGGTCAGCTGTGTGCCTGCATGTGTAACAGATACCCTGGGAAATTCCTATATGCACTAGAGTCTGGGGACTGCCTCTGTAGACCACCTCAAAGCCACAAGCGTTCCTTTGTCTACCACCTTACACATCTGCCAGTTGGAAGCAACAGTACCAGAGCAATTTGCAGGGAGAGGTTTCCATGGTATGGCAGAGCCTTTGTCCTGTGTAGCCATTGTCTGAGAGCTTCCCAGAGCCTGATCATAATTTCAGGCCCCTATAGGTCACGAATTTATTTCACAATCGCCCCGAAGTCATTTGATTGCACCATTGTCAAGAGAACCTAAAGGAATCCTTCTGTGATAGGTATGACGTCCAAATGAAGCTACCATCTCTGCAGGAACCTTTTCTGGGTTACTTAGATGTGGTTCTGCTGTCCTGTCCTACCGACATCTCTCAGGAAATAATGCTGCCTGAGTTGAGTCCCAAATCGTCCATCCCCTGACTAGCTCTAGACTTTGGGCAAGTTTCTAAGCCTGTTTACACCTCAGATTTCTACTACTAAAGTACTACCTACTTTCTAGGGGTTTGATGAAATTAGTATTTGTAAGGCACTGACCTAGAACACGCTGGTATGTTGTAAGTGCTGTTACGTGTTTGTTAAGTAAAAATAAATAGTTAAAGGTCCAAGGTGGCTCTGCCTTTGTTATCTAATCATTTTTGTCCCCAGCCCCAATGTTTACTTAGCTCTGAAGGCTTCTGGTGGCAGCACGGGCACACCGGTCCATTTGGGTTTGGGGAATGGTCTCTTTTGCGTTTACTGTTCATTGTGTGTCTGATGCCCACATCTCTAATCTAGCTCAACCTGTCCTCTCTTTTCCAGAAGTACAGTTCTAGGTGTTTTCCAGAAAACTGTCCTCTCAAGCTCAACATGTCATCCCTGAACTCAAGGAGACTCCAAACCCTTATCCAGAATCTTCTTCCCTAATGCCCAACACCAAACAGTTCCTCACCTCTACAACCCATAACTGTGATGGCACATATTTCTCGGGCTTCTTGCCCTGTCCTTCTCTCCACCCCATATCTGATTGGTTGCTAAATTTCGATCACCTCTCCCTCCCTTGGATGACCTTCCCATTCACTTGGCTACACCTCAGTTCAGGCCATGGCCTCTAATCTGGTCTTTCCACCCCCCTCCCCCATGCACTGCTTCTAATCCATGCCATGGATGACTTCCAGAATTGTCTTTCCATTATAGAATCCCAGTACTTTTGTCCTCTACTCAGAAATTTTAAGAACTCCCCATTATCCCATTATCTACTGAATCAGTAACAAAAACAGTGGTATTAAGATGACTGGATACTGGCTAGGTACTACATGCTTAGCTTTTTATACAGACTGTCTGATTTAGGTCTTAACCAGGGTTCTGGTGTCAGATTAATTGGGTTTGAACTCACTTCCCCACAAATACACACATAAGTAAGTGACATTACTTAACCCTTCCTGTGCCTCAGTTTCCTCACCTCAAAAATAGGGATGGTAGTCATAATGGCTGCCTCTTGTAAGGCAAAAGAGTTAATAAATGGTGAAGCTCTCAGAAGAGTACCTGGTACCAGAAAGCTCTGTATAAATATTTGCTAGTATCCGTGCTCAGTCCGGAGGCACAGAGGGTGTCACAGATGTGACCCCGAGGCTTCACCTCTTCTTCCCAAGCCATCCCAAGCCAAAGGATCCCCAGACCTACCCCACTTCTCAGCACTGTGCTCTGGAGGGTGGTACTTACCCCTTGTTGATTAGCTGCCATTGAAGGGGGTACATAAAATCGGCTGACGGGGTGGCCCAACAGCTGTTCAAAACCACTTTAAACCTGGAAATGCAATAAAATGCATCACCTTGAGCCAGAGAGTTGTATGCCTAGAAACATCTGGTAATTAAAAAGTCTCTTGGCTGATCTTTTTTTTCTCTTCTTTGGCTTTAAAAATATAAACAGGGAGGAAACATACTTACCTGACACTCAACCCTTTGGCTTCTACTCCTGCAAACAGATCTGAACCAATTTCGGATGTTTCCAAGACAAAAGGGGCTTCCTTCTTCGTGGAGAACTTGGCATTCTTTGGGAGGAAATTGACACTGGACATTACAACCTCTCAGACTGAGCAGCTGGGTGTGATAGGAGCAGATGGTCTGGGGTGAGGTGGGGGTGGGGACACATCCAAGGGCACGGGCATGTGCAAGACCACAGAGACCCTCAGTGACTAGAGAAGCAGTACTTCCTAGGATGCTGGTGCCATCTTGGAAGGGATGAGGGTATCCCATCTCTGGATTTGCTGGTCACAATGAGACACATACTATATGTCCCATCTCTGCCAGCCAGGAGCAAGATTTGGCTTATAGAAAAAAGGCAGAATCCAAGAATGCTGAATCACTGGGCTTTACTTAATCACCCATGAGGATAGGGATAAAACATAGACAACCCCGCTTATCTCTTGCTTACTTCCACTGTTTGCCTGAGCAGATTCCAGCCTGGGTCAGAGAGTGTATGATCTCATTCCAGTACAGTTACCAACAAAGGCAACAGCAATAACTAACTGATCACCTACTGTGTGTCAGGCACCACTCTCTATATTGGGATAGTCTCTGTGTCAGGATATCCAGTATTTGGAGATATAGCTGGGAACAAAGCAAAGATCTCTGTCTCTAACCACCTGACATTCCAGCAAGGGATGCAGACCATAGACAGTAGACAAGTGAATTATTCAATATGTTGCAAGAGAATACAGTACATGACATAGAAAAACTGTAACAGGGGCACCTGGGTGGCTCAGTGGGTTAAGCCGCTGCCTTTGGCTCAGGTCATGATCTCATGGTCCTGGGATTGAGCCCCACATTGGGCGGTTTGCTCAGCGGGGAGCCTGCTTCTCTCTCTCTCTCTCTCTCTCTCTGTCTGCCTCTCTGCCTGCTTGTGATCTCTCTGTGTCAAATAAATAAATAAAATCTTTTTTTTTTTAAAAAGGAAAATAAAAACTAACAAATGTAGAGGAGGGGAGGGTAAATTGGAAGTGTAAGGAGGGCAAGCTACAAGTTTAAATACAGTTGTAGTTAAGGAGCTCTCATCAAGGTTGTGACATTTGAACCAAGACTTGAAGGAAGCAAGGAAGCCTGTGTTTCCAGGCTAAGTACGGATACAAAGAAATGCTTCTATAGTGCCTGTAGTGCACGCAGGCATCTGGGGAAGAATGTTCCAGCTAAGGCAAAAGCCCCAGGTGACAGTGTGGCTAGCAGGACAGCAAGGAGGCTAATATGCTGAAGCTTGAGTGAGCAGAGGGAGTTGGGGAAAGGTAGGAAGTGAGGGGGGTAGAGGGTGAAGTGGGAGAGGCTATGGGAATGGATCCAGAAGACTGTGGTCGCCTCTCTAAGTGCCAAGGGAGTATGGCCCTGATTGAAATACAGGAGCAACAGCCATTGGTCCCTGGTGCGGTGTGTGTGGTCTTCACTTGGTATCTTCATCAGGCAGTTCTGGGGGAGTTATTATAATATAGTAGTATGTCCAGTGGACCTACCCAAGGAGGCTGATTTCTCCATTCACTGTCTTAGTTTCACTCAACTTTAGTAACAACATTTCACTACTCTCTGATTTGAGCCTCCAGAGACAAAACCATCAAGACAGAAGGACAAGGTCACTGGGCTAATCCTAGCTCCCACCACCAACTTACAGGCAAGTCAGACATTTGGGCCTCAGTTCCCCATCTGCAAAATGGAAGTAATCTTTGCCTTCATCAACCTTGCAGAGATGTTTTTATGATGGTGATTTTACATAATAGAAGCATAAAGCTTAAACCAGGATGCTAGTTAAAAGATTGAGTTTCATGGACTTAGAGATTTGCAGAACAACAATGAGTAAACAGAGTCAGCAAGGATATCTAGTTACGATGGACTTTAGCCCCTGACCATCTAATTTAGGGCATTTGCTGAGAGGCCTCAGAATCACCTTCTAGTGGCTCTTATATTTTTTCCTGATTGTGGGTCCAGCTAGGGCTCCCTAAGTCAGTCACTCAGAAGTCAGTTCTTTTCTTCCTGTCGGCCAACCTCTGTACCCCTTAAATGGTTGCAATAATTAAACAATAATGTTCTTAACCATCAGTGATTTACTAGTTTAGCATACAGTGAGAGTGGCAGATTTACAATGGTTGTTACTGTTTATGATTACTTTCTGAGACTTGTCGTATTTCCCAAGACTGTTAACAAATGTGGGACCTAATCTGGGGACCACAGTGCAGTCTCCCAACCTAGCCACAGGTGCTTCTCTCAGCCCCATCTCCCAGGAACCAGCCCATGGGGTAGTAGAATATTGGAATAATGCTTCTACGTGTGATTCTCTTACAAAGTGGAGAGGAGAATCTGTACTGTTAATTCCATTTCTGAAACAAACACTTTTAATGGTCGGTTTCTCCACTTCTCACCTTATAGCTAAGGCAATCCTCTTCTCAGCATGATCTCCTCCTACTTTCTTTATAACATAGTTAGGGGCCTATTTCCAGATATCTTTATCCTATAATACCTGTATCATTTGTTTTGGCATTCCTGGAAACATAGAAACACCACATAAACTACTCATTTGTGGAACAGGAGGGAAGAACACCTTGAAAAATCAAGCCTTCCAGTCCCTTTACTTGATAGAAAGACTGAATCACAATGATCCATTGACACGGTTAGGATGAGTACATCTGTTTTAACAGAGGTTCATGTGGGCAAGATCTGGGAGCTATTGTTGCTTATAAGCTCAATGTGAGATAGAAATGAAAGAGAGCAGCACAAAGCTAATATAATTCTGGAACATGTTCCTAGAGTCTTTCAGAACTAAGAAGGTCACCCCTGACCCACTGTGCCCTGCAGATGTCTGAAAGGGTCTAGAATATAACATTTCAGGTCTGGGCTTTGCTTTGTAGTGGGGCAGTGGCCAACTGGATAGTCCCCAGGGAGGAGGGAATAGGATGATGGAGCACCAGTGGTCAGGAGATGTTGGGGAAGATAAGCTTGAGATAGTTGAAGGGCCATCAGCAACATCATGACTCAGTATTATTTCAGAAGACAGAACAATGACTAATGGGCTATGGTTCAGGATATCAGATCTCACAGGCTGATCGAAAATGGGAAAGGTCAACTTGCCCTTGTCCTTGGGAAAGGTAGGGAGCCCACTCTTTAGCAATCTTGCAGAAGAGCTTTGGACATTGGGTGGAAGGTCAAGGTTGACCACCTCTGAAGATTGTTCTGACTTTGGAAGCCTATGAATTTGCTCTATTGCTTGCATTTTTTCTATCCCAAGTCTTTCCCCGGGTCTCTGTCTAACTAAGAAGAATGGTCAATACTATTTTGATTGCATAGAAGTCAACCCAATCCCACACTGACATTGATGGTGTAAAGGTAACAGCACTATAATGGTAGCTGCTGGTGCCAGGAACTCTCAGAGTTTTCACTTTATATGGGGCCAAAGGCTGTGACCATGAGTTTGGCTGCTTTTGCAGGCACATACCTTGTACCAGGTAGTATGGTAAATGCTTCATAAAAATAGTTTTACTTAATCCTCATAATAAACATATGGGATAAGTGCTATTATTATTTTTATTTAACAAATTAATAGACGAAGGCCCCAAGGGGTTAACTAACTTACCCAAGATCACACAACTAGTAAATGGCAAAACTAGACCTTAAACCAGTGGGCCAATGGCAGACTATTTTCTTAAGTACACTGCTAGTCCACTTCTGCAAGCTGACTACCTTCCTTTATTTTGGATTAGGGGCCAAAATAAAGTCAATTCCTGACTTCTTGCCAGGAATATCAACTATGGGCTGTTGGCAGGACTGAGTGGGAGAGGGTAGAGGGAGAAAAGAGGAAGCACGTTGAGTAGAACTGGTGGTTTTGGAGCCCAACACTCGGAGCTTTTGGAATCCTAAGCAATTAGCTGTGCATTGATTCCTTTGTCCCATCGAGGGCACAGCTCTGTCTCTGGTAATTTGATGGAAATGTATGCAGGGGGCAGCTGTTGCTTCAGAGACACACAAGAATGCTCTCAGAGCGGAAGAAGGGAGGAGAAGAAAAATACCAGCCGCGCGGGTCAGGCCTAGGAAACCAAGCCCATGGTAGGAATATTAATCAGTACAAAAGTTTCTGTTGCAACATCAGACCCCCTCTTTGCTGAGATCTGTTTGTCCTGTAAGGGTCTTGATGGGCCCCAGGGGACGCCTTAGCCTCATTTCTAGAACAGCTCAAGAAAGTGTCCTGGTAAGTCTGTCTCTCCAGCCCAGGGCATGATCCGGGAGGTGATGAAGCTACACCTCTTCTTGTTTGTTTGTCTTCTTAAAAAAGAACAGATTCCTTCCAGCGCTAAGATGTGATATATATATTTCTGAAACTTAGCCCAACATGGCAGATGGTGGGTGAACCCTCATGCCTCTCTATTGCCAGCTGTCATAAAATCTTCATAGGATCATCTCTATGATTTTATCTGGTTAAGATAACAATCGTGCATATCTGGACAGGGGCTCAGTAGTAAAGACCAGCCATTGCCGTGATGTCCCCTGAGACTGTTGTGGATGAGTGAGTCCGTTTTTCTCTCTGGACAACCTTCAGCCATTATGATGTTGTCATCTTTTAATCCCCCTGCTGGTCCATATTGCATTCACCCTCCTGATTATAGGCCCAGGAGTTCTAAGGGATTCCTTTTCTCTGGAATTAACCACTAGCCATGTGTGGTCAGGGTCCAACCTAGGTTCTTTGGGACCTTAACTTTTCTATGACTTACAGTCCTTTTAAAAAAAAAAAAAAAGAATCAAAATTTTGAATATGAAATTAAACACAGAGCCCTGAATGAGGCCAGTGCAAAAGAGGGATCATGAAACCCAAGCTCCATCCCCTTCATAGGAAGTAAGGCTCAGAGAGCAGTGCCAAGAGATCCGTATGTTAGACTGGGCACTGCTCCACACTCTCTGTGGGGTCATGGGCACACCATTTCCTCCTTCTGTGCTGTAGATCCTTGACCGTAAAATGGACCTGGTGACTCTGGGATTCCTTCTAGAGGATCTCTCACCTTCTGAGTTCACCTGGATTGGTAGCTTCTAGGCAGCAGGTAAAGCAAGTTCAAAGAGTTCAAGGCCAGTGGAATTCCAGGTAATAGAGTCCTTTCTTTTGTGAAATGAATGCGTTGGGCACGATGGCTTCTAAGGATATCTCCCAGTTCTAACGTTCTTTGTAAAAGTTTCTATTTCTGCCTGCATCTTCCACTAGCCAGCTGGAGGGTCACTCACTGTAAGTATGCCTCTTCGTTGGAAGCTGCAGGTTTAAAAAACCTAACACCCCTTCTAGACAGGAGGGCAGCTGGACTAATGGCTGTGGCTTATTTAGTTTTATTTTGAGAGACCAAATGGTGCCTTAAACTTCAGTGACACTTTAACAGGAGCTAGATTCTAATACCACTCTCTGGAGCGGGTTGCAATGGAAACTAAGACAGTTTATGAGTCAGACACAGGCTGTCTTACTGCCTCTTGACTTCTGATGACTCAGAGGATTGCCCTTGCCTCAGTTTTATCGTAAGATGGGAACGTGCACTTTATATCTCCGTGGCCCTTTTATGGCTCCTCTACCCAGTCTATGACTCAACCTTCCTGTGGCATCTAGTCTTTGAAGAGGTTTAAAACTAGACCGAAGCTGATGTCTTAATTTGAATTCAAGAATGGGGCTCTGCAGAGAGCTTAGGGAAGAGCAAACCCCAAGGAAGCCTCCCGTCATCTCCTGAAAAGACCACAGGGCACTAATGAGATCCTGGAGACCACTTACAGTATAGAAGTTGAGAGACAACTGGCTTTCAAAAGTGCCCATGCTCCCATTCTTCACGTGAACAGTGGCCACTCTGAAAAGGGGAGAGAATTTTGCATAAGGACTGAAACACGCCTGATTGACAGGGACTGCAGAACACACACAAGGCAGCCAGCCCTCCACTCTCAGAGCAACTTACCTTTGGTCAAAGGCAGCCTGGTTCACCAAGTAGGTGGAATGATAGGTGCAGGAGAAGGAGTAGTTCACGGGCTGGTTCTTTACAATCACTGTGCTGTCATTGGAAACGATGTGGCTATAGAAGTGGTAGATGGGGGGCTTGTACTGGAGAGAGGAAGAAGGCAGTTAGGGTGGCCCTGGACCCCATGATGAGAAGGAGGGTCCCGGGAAAAGTGATCAAAGATGGTCAGACCTATGGGGAGACGTCAGTGGTGAGCTGTGAATTTCCACAAAGAGTTCTTAAATATGTTTGACTAAGATTGTTTAAAATAATATGGGTTGAATGTTGCACACTTACAAGAGATCTGTATTGGGCTTCTACCCCAAAAGAACAGGCTAAAGAATATCTGTTTCCCAGCATCAACTGTTTATCCACTTCCCCCATCCAAATAATCTTACATGACTGCCTTCGCCCATCTCCCATGTCTAGAACATGTCATTATTTGTTCTTTCCCTCTTCCAATAATGAACACTACTTTTGTGGCTTTTTCCTCTGGCTTGTTGAACTCCCAGGTCACAGAATATTGGAGTTGTAAGGGATCTTGAACATCTACGGGAGAGGTGACCTGCCTAAGACCACGTGGATGATTTCTAGTTCACTCTTCCAGGATACTCAAAGACATGCTGTTTCTGTGAATCATGTCCATAACTCTCTAAATCACTGAGTCCTCATGGGACCTTTAGGAAGAGGAGGTGGCCTTGGGACTGTCTGCTGTCATTTTCTGAGACCCCACATCTTCTGTAATCAAGGTAGTAGGAATGCTAGAGGTCAGCAATGGAGAAGACTCCCTTTGTGACTATACCTCTACTGGTCCTGTGGTCCCCAACTTTGACTTTATTGGAAGGTCTCCGACGTCTCCTCTGACCTATAAGGATATTCGGCAAGAGGTTGCATGTGGTTCCTTCTAATTCTGACTGTCTGTCCCAGGTACTTCACAAGACTCAATTATAAATTATATTATACTTTGGTTACTCCTGTAAAGTACCTTTCCAACTACTTCAAAGTCTTGAGCCATCCAACCCAGAAGGATGGTAGCTTGTGAGCACACGCTTAGAACTCAGAGCAAGGTGGAGGTGGGAAATGTGTATTGTTCTACTCACCAAAGGTGGCTTAGTTCACTCAGGCAACAAATTAGGAGAATAAAATTCGAATCCAAAGAGTCACTTAAACTAGGCAGAGAAGAAGAATTTAAATAACACTAACATTCCAGGAAATAAGAGTCAGGATTGGCTCTTAAAAGGAGATTGGTGAATTCTGAATCCTTTTAAGGGTGGGCAGCAGACATCTTAATTTGGGGCCCCAATTGCATGATCCTAACAACTCTTCATTGTGTGGCTTAGACTTACCTCGGACTGGGTTCCACAATAAGACTTGTTTTTAGGTGACAAATCCGGGATCACAAATTGATAGTAACCCCCTTCATGGACCCCGTTGTAACACAGCCCCCCGAGGGCCAGCTGATGCACTTCCCAGCCATAGGGACACTCGGGGATTTTGGTGATGATGGTTTTGGGATAACAAAACACAAGAATGACATCTAGGAAAAGGACACACATGGCTTGAAATCAGGTATGATGATTATATTAATATTCATAAAGGACAGTGGGTTCTAGCCACATCTGAACATGCAAAGCAGTTGGATAAAAACACTTCCCTTGCTATTCTTCATGAACCGTGATGACTGTTTTACCCAAACCTCAGTCACTGAAGTTTTCAGGTTTCTGCTACATCTTGTGATATCTGTATGATACTTAATATGTACTCAAAACTGGTCCACTTTTCAGCTTTTATCTATTTTAAGGAATATATTTGTTAAACCAGATTGAATGGATTAGAAATACAGATAAATTTGGGGACATCTGGGTGGCTCAGTGGTTTAAAGCCTCTGCCTTCGGCTCAGGTCATGGTCTCAGGGTCCTGGAATCGAGCCCCTCATCAGGCTCTCTGCACAGCAGGTAGCCTGCTTCCCCCTCTCTCTCTGCCTGACTCTCTGCCTCCTTGTGATCTCTGTCAAATAAATAAATAAAATCTTAAAAAAATATATAGATAAATTTAGAAATAGATACAAATTTCTGTGCTTATGGAAGTGAGCAAATAATTTAAATTTTTTTAAAATGCCCATTTCATGCACAGAGCATAGATTCAATAAGTCAAAAAGGAAATAGATTATGTATTTATTAAATTATTGTAATAAATTATTTATTTGTTAAAAATAAATATTTTCATATCTATTTATGTATCTATCTATCCATTCATCTATCTAGGATTTTATAATTTTAAAAGTCTCAAGTTTCTCCAATGCACTGTTATTTCCCACGGGAAAAGTCTGGTTGGCTCTGCATGCTTAACTGCATCTACTTGGTTAGGGTACTGATACTGCATTTTGATAGCAAGAGAAGCACAGAGCTCTGAACTTTGCAAAGAGAGTCTTCTGGAAACTTCCCTTTAGGGAAAGATGGGCTAGCCCCAGGGCATACCTGCTTTATTCGGAGTGCAAGATCTCGCAGAGGCTTCCACAAAGACAGCCAACAGGACAAAGGCCCTCATCACCATCGCTTCTCAGAACTTGCTCTTTGCCAGTTGGCCTTGAAACCAAGCTGGCCAAATCTTCACAATCCTGCCGGAGAGCCCGAGCCTGGGTCATTCTAGGTCAGAAACAGGAGCGAAAAGTTAAAAATCTAGGATGAAAACAAAGCAGCACACATAATCTTGGGGGAAATTTTCAAGGGAGATCCATAATTCTGTTCCTTGTCTGCGCTGAGAGGCAAAAAGCGGTGTTCCTACCACTGGGAACGTCAGTGACACATGCCGTTGCTCATGTTTCCGACTGTTACATTCTCTCCGGATTGCAGAGGCTGCCTTCCCAGATGCTCCCTAAATCTCCAGCCTCAGTCCTAGCTCGACTTTATATCAGCTGAGGGTGTAAAAGAAACCAGCTCCAGATAAATCACAATGGACATGCATTGCCCACTGTGGGGGGAAATAAAGGGAAACCTTGCGTAGTAATCCGATGGGACACTCAGGTTTAGCCACTTGAATCTAGTTCCTCTTACTTCACGGAGTTGGAAAAACCATTTTGTTTTGTTTTGTTTTTAACTGCTTCAAACAGGATTGGAATAAGAAGCTGAATTTTTCCCCCCCTTACAAAAAATAACTTTGATTGGAGGCCAACTAATTTCTGCACAGTTCTAGAGGATGATTTTCCTTTTTTATGTCTTGGTTTCTTGGCTTTAATTCTTGCATTCTTAGTTTTTTTATGGAGGCTATCTAAACTTTAAATGAAAGAGGACCCAAGTTGGACAGTGTTACAATTGCTACTCAAACAAAAA